>NW_019267583.1:0-5593 GCF_002742605.1 Olea europaea var. sylvestris
CCAATTGACACTTGACAATGATGCAAGTGTCAAAAATCAGTGTACAAATAGCAAAGTTCAATCGGTAAGAACCTCGCGATATGAACACTATGTGTACACTTTAGTTTACACTTTGCCACGTGACTTTACCCTATTGGATAGTTTAAATTTCAAATAGTTTTCCCATCGAATAGACACTTGGAGACAATGCAAGTGTCAAGCAATGTGTCAAGAATCAGTTTACAAATTGCAAAGTTCAATCGGTAAGAAACTCGCTTCAGGTACACTATACAGTATAATTTAGTTTGCACTTTGCCACGTGACATTACCCTATTTGATAGTTTAAATTTCAAACAATTTTCCTATCCAATTGACACTTGAGACAACAATGCAAGTGTCAAACGACGTGTCAAAAATCAGTGTACAAATAGGAAAGTTCAATTGGTAAGAGCCCTGCTCCTTGTACACTATGGTGTAGAGTTTAGTTTACACTTTGCCATGGGACATTACCCTATTGGACAGTTTAAATTTCGAATGGCTTTCCCGTCCAATTGACACTTGACAAAAATGTAAGTGTCAAAAAATGTGTCAAAAATCAACGTACAAATAGTAAATTTCAATCGGTAGGAACCTTGCTACATGTACACTAGGGTATACACTATATTTTACACTTTGTCACGTGACATATCCCTATCGGACAGTTTTAATTTCCAACAATTTTCCCATCCCATTGACACTTGACAATAATGCAAGTGTCAAACGTGTCAAAAATGAGTGTACAAATAGCAAAGTTCGATCGGTAAAACCTTACTATGTATACACTATGGTATACACTTTAGTTTACACTTTGCCACGTGACATTACCCTGTTGGAAAGTTTAAATTTCAAATAGTTTTCCCATCCAATTGATGCTTGACAACAATGTAAGTGTCAAACAACATGTCAAAAATTAGTGTACAAATAGTAAAGTTCAATCGGTAAGAAATGCAAGAGTCAAACAACACGTCAATAGTCAGCGTACAATTAGCAAAGTTCAATCGGTAAGAACCTAGCGACATGTACACTATTGTGTACACTTTAGTTTACACTTTACCACGTGACATTACCATGTTGGATAGTTTAAATTTTAAATAGTTTTCCAATCCAATTGACCATTGACAACAATTCAAGTGTCAAACAACATGTCAAAAATTAGTCTACAAATAGCAAAGTTCAATCCGTAAGAACCTTGCGACATGTACACTATGGTGCTCACTTTAGTTTATACTTTGCCATGTGACATTACACTGTTAGATAGTTTAAATTTCAAACAATTTTTCCAGCTAATTGACACTTGGCAACAATGCAAGTGTCAAATAACATGTCAAAAATCAGTGTACAAATAGCAAAGTTCAATCGGTAAGAACCTTGCGACATGTACACTATGGTGTACACTTTAGTTTACACTTTGCCATGTGACATATCTGTGTTGGAAAGTTTTAATTTCCAACATTTTTCCCATCCCATTGACGCTTGACAACAATGCAAGTGTCAAACAACGTGTCAAAAATCAGTATACAAATAGTAAAGTTCAATCGGTAAAACCTTACTACGTGTACACTATGGTGTACACTTTAGCTTACACTTTGCCACGTGACATTACCCCATTGGACAGTTTAAATTTGAAACAGTTTTCTCATCCAATTGATGCTTGACAATAATGCAAGTATCAAACAATGTGTCAAAATCAGTGTACAAAGAGCAAAGTTCAATCGGTAAGAACATTGCTACATGACAATACACTATGCCACGTGACATTACCCTATTGTACCGTTTAAATTTCAAATACTATGGTGTACAATTTGGTTTACACTTTACCACGTGACATTACCCCATTGGACAGTTTAAATTTCAAATAGTTTTCCCATCCAAATGACACTTGACAACAATGCAAGTGTCAAATGACGTGCCAAAAATTAGTGTACAAATAGCAAAGTTTAATCGGTAAAAACCTTGCTACCTGAACACTATGGTGTACACTTTAGCTTACACAATGCCACATGACATTACCCCCATTGGACAATTTAAATTTCAAACAAATTTCCAATCTATTTCACACTTGAGAACAATGCAAGTGTCAAACAATGTGTCAAAAATCAATGTACCTATAGCAAAGTTGAATCGGTAAGAACCTTGCGACATGTACACTATGGTGTAGACTTTAGTTTACACTTTGCCACGTGACATTACCCCATTGGATAGTTTAAAATTCAAACATCTTTCCCGTCCAAATGACACTTGACAACAATGCAAAAGTCAAACGACGTGCCAAAAATCAGTGCACAAATAGCAAAGTTCAATCGGTAAGAACCTTGCTATCTGAACACTATGGTGTACACTTTAGTTTACACAATGCCACCAGACATTATCCCGTTGGACAATTTAAATTCCAAATAGTTTTCCCATCCAATTGACACTTAACAACAATGCAAGTGTCAAAGAACGTGTCAAAAATCAGTGTACAAATAGCAAAGTTCAATCGGTAAGAATCTTGCTGCATTTACACTATCGCGTACACTTTTGTTTACACATTGCCACGTGACATTACCCTGTTTGATAGTTTAAATTTCAAACAATTTTCCCATCCAATCGACACTAGAGAACAACATAAGTGTCAAACTATGTGTCAAAAATTAGCGTACAAATAGTAAAGTTCAATCAGTAAGAACTTTGCAACATGTACACTATTGTGTAAACTTTAGTTCACACTTTACCAAGTGACATTGCCTGTTGGATAGTTTAAATTTCAAATAGTTTTTCCATCCAATTGACACTTGACAACAATGCAAGTGTCAGACAACGTGTCAAAAATCAGCACACAAATAGCAAAGTTCAATCGGTAGGAACCTTGCAACATGCACACTATGGTGTACACTTTAGTTTACACTTTGCCACGTGACATATCCTTGTTGGACAGTTTCAATTTTCAACTTTTTCCCATCCCATTGACACATGACAACAATGCAAGTGTCAAAGAGGTGTCAAAAATCAGTGTACAAATAATAAAGTTCAATCGGTAAAACCTTACTACGTGTACACTATGGTGTACACTTTAGTTTACAATTTGCCACGTGACATCACCCCTTGGACAGTTTAAATTTCAAATAGTTTTCCATACAATTGATGTTTGATAAACAATGCAAGTGTCAAACAACGTGTCAAAAATCAGGGTACAAATAGCAAAGTTCAATTGGTAAGAACCTTGTAACATGTAGACTACGGTGTACGCTTTAGTTTACACTATGCCACGTGATATTACCCTATTGTACAGTTTAAATTTCAAGTACTATGGTGTACAATTTAGTTTACACTTTACCACATGACATTACCCCGTTGGACAGTTTAAATTTCAAACAATTTTCCCATACAATTGACACTTAACAACAATGCAAGTGTCAAATGACGTGCCAAAAATCAGAGTACAAATAGCAAATTTCAATTGGATGGGAAAACTATTCGAAATTTAAACTACACAAAGGGTAATGTCACGAGGCAAAGTGTAAACTAAAGTGTACACGATAGTGTACATGTAGCAAGGTTCTTAATGGTTGAACTTTGCTATTTGTATACAAATTTTTTAATCGTTGTTTGACACTTGTATTGTTGTCAAGTGTCAATTGGATGAGAAAACTATATAAAATTTAAACTGTCCAACGGGGTAAAGTCATGTGGCAAAATGTAAACTAAAGTGGCAAAGTTCAATCGGTAAGAACCTTGCTACATGTACACTACAGTCTACCCTTTAGTTTACACTTTGCCACTTGACATTACCCAGTTGGACAGTTTAAATTTCAAACAATTTTCCCATCCAATTGACACTTGACAACAATGCAAGTGTCAAACAACATGTCGAGAATCAGTGTACAAATAGCAAATTTCAATCGGTATGAACCTTGCTACATGTATATTATGGTGTGCACTTTAGTTTACACTTTACCACGTGTCGTTACCCTGTTGGACAGTTTAAATTTTGAACAGTTTTCCCATCCATTTGAGACTTGACAACAATGCAATTGTCAAATAATGAGTCAAAAATTAATGTAAAAATAGAAAAGCTCAATTGGCAAGAACCTTGCAACATGTACACTATGGTGTACACTTTAGTTTACACATTGACACGTGACATTACCCTGTTGGACAGTTTAAATTTCAAACAATTTTTCCATCAATTGAGAATCGACAACAATTCAAGTGTCAAATAACGTATCAAAAATAAGTGTGCAAATAGTAATGTTCAGTTGGTAAAGACCTTTCTACATGTACACTATGGTGTACACTTTAGTTAACACTTTGTCACGTGACGTTACCCTGTTGGACGTTTAAATTTCAAATAGTTATCCCATCCAATTGACACTTGACAACAATGCAAGTGTTAAACAACGTGTCAATAAAAAGTGTACAAATAGCAGAGTTCAATCGACAAGAACCTTGCTACATGTACGCTATAGTGTACACTTTAGTTTACACACTGACACGTGACATTAACCTGTTGGATAGTTTAAATTTCAAACAATTTTTCCATCCAATTGAGAATTGACAACAATTCAAGTGTCAAACAACATGTCAAAAATCAGTGTACAAAGAGCAAAGTTCAATCGACAATGACCTTGCTACATGTACACTATGGTGTACACTTTAGTTTATACTTTGGCACGTGACATTACCCTGTTGGACAATTTAAATTTCAAATAGTTTTCCCATCCAATTGAAAATTGACAACAATTCAAGTGTCAAACAACGTTTCAAAAATCAGTGTACAAATAGAAAAGTTCAATCCAAAAGAACCTTGCTACATTTAATCTAAGGTGTACACTCAAGTTTACACTTTACCACGTGACATTACCCTGTTGGACAGTTTAAATTTGAAAAAGTTTTCCCATCCAATTGACACTTGACAACAATTTAAGTGTCAAACAATGTGTCAAAAATCAATGCACGAATAGCAAAGATCAATTGATAAGGACCTTGCTACATGTACACTATGATGTACACTTTAGTTTACACATTGCCACTTGACATTACCCTGTCAGATAGTTTAAATTTCAAATAGTTTTCCCATCCAACTGAGAATGGACAACAATTCAAGTGTCAAATAACGTGTCAAAAATAAGTGTGCAAATAGTAAAGTTCAGTTGGTAAAGACCCTTCTACATGTACACTATGGTGTACACTTTAGTTAACACTTTGCCACGTGACGTTACCCTGTTGGACATTTTAAATTTTAAATAGTTATCCCATCCAATTGACACTTGACAACAATACAAGTGTTAAATAACGTGTCAATAAAAAGTATACAAATAGCAGAGTTCAATCGGCAAGAACCTTGCTACATGTACACTATAGTATACACTTTAGTTTACACTTTGCCACGTGATATTGTCTTGTTGGACAGTTTAAATTTTGATCATTTTTCCCATCCAATTGACACTTGACAAAAATGCAAGTGTTAAGCACCGTGTCAAAAATCAGTGTACAAATAGCAAAGTTTAATCGGTAAGAACCTTGCTACACGTACACTATGGTGTACACATTTTAGTTTAAACTTTACCACGTTATATTACCTTGCTGGACAGTT
>NW_019267584.1:0-1254 GCF_002742605.1 Olea europaea var. sylvestris
AAAAAATTGCCCCTGGCGCGATTTTTGATCCCGATCAACCTGTCAAATTTGAGCCCATTCCAACTCCGTTGCGAAAAATGACGGAATTGCCCCTGGCACGATTTTTGTTCCCGATCAACCTGTCAAATTTGAGCCCATTCCGACCCCGTCGTGAAAAATGATTAAATTGCCTCTGGCGCGATTTTTGTTTCCGATCAACCTGTCAAATTTGGGCCCATTCCAACACCATCGCGAAAAATGACGAAATTGCCCATGGCGCGATTTTTTTTTCGATCAACTTATCAAATTTGAGCCCATTCCGACACCGTCGCGAAAAATGACGAAATTGCCCCTGGCGCGATTTTTTTCCCGATCAACCTGTCAAATTTTAGCTCACTTCGACTTCGTCGCGAAAAATGACGAAATTCCCCCGGATCGATATTTGTTTCCTATCAATCTGTCAAATTTGAGCCAATTCCGACACCGTTGCGAAAAATGACGAAATTGCCCCAGGCGCGATTTTTGTTCCCGATCAACCTGTCAAATTTGAGCCCATTCTGACTCAGTTGTGGAAAATGACGAAATTGCTCCCGACGCGATTTTTGTTTATGATCAACCTGTCAAATTTGAGCCCAATCCGACACCGTCGCGAAAAATGACCAAATTGCCCCTGGCACGATATTTGTTCCCGATCAACCTGTCAAATTTAAGCCCATTCCGACTCCGTCGCGAAAAATGATGAAACTGCCTCTGGCGCGGTTTTTTACGATCAACCTGTCAAATTTGGGCCCAATCCGACACCATCGCGAAAAATGGCGAAATTGTCCCTGGCGCGATTTTTGTTTCCGATCAACTTATCAAATTTGAGCCCATTCCGACACCGTCGCCAAAAATGACGAAATTGCCCCAGGCGCGATTTTTGTTCCCGATCAACCTGTCAAATTTGAGCCCATTCCGACACCTTCGCGAAAAATGACGAAATTGCCCCAGGCGCGATTTTTGATCCCGATCAACCTGTTAAATTTGAGCCCATTCCGAATCCGTCGTGAAAAATGACAAAACTGCCCCTGGCGCGATTTTTGATCCCGATCAACCTGTCAAATTTGAGCCCATTCCGACTCCGTTGCGAAAAATGACGAAATTACCCCGGCGCGATTTTTATTTCCGATCAACCTGTCAAATTTTAGCTCATTCCAACACCGTCGCGAAAAATGACGAAATTGCCCCTGGATAAATTTTTGTTTCCGATCAACCTATCAAATTTGAGCCCATTCC
>NW_019267584.1:1377-5593 GCF_002742605.1 Olea europaea var. sylvestris
GGAAAATGACGAAATTGCCTCAGGCGCGATTTTTGTTTCCGATCAACCTGTCAAATTTGGGACCATTCCGACACCATCGCGAAAAATGACGAAATTGCCCATGGCTCGATTTTTTTTCCGATCAACTTATCAAATTTGAGCCCATTCCTACACCATTGCGAATAATGACGAAATTTCCCCTGGCTCGATTTTTGTTCCCGATCAACCTGTCAAATTTGAGCCCATTTCGACTTCGTCGCGAAAAATGACGAAATTCTCCCTGATCGATTTTTGTTTCCGATCAATATGTCAAATTTGAGCCAATTTCGACACCGTTGCAAAAAATCACGAAATTGCCCAGGCGCGATTTTTGTTCCCGATCAACCTGTCAAATTTGAGCCCATTCCGATTCCGTTGTGGAAAATGATGAAATAGCTCCCGGCGCGATTTTTGTTTACGATCAACCTGTCAAATTTGAGACCAATCCGACACCGTCGCGAGAAATTACGAAATTGGCTACGACGAGATTTTTGTTCCCGATCAACCTTTCAAATTCGAGCCAATTCCGACTCCGTCGCTAAAAATGACGAAATTGCCCCTGGCGTGATTTTTGTTCCGATCAACCTGTCAAATTTCTGCCCATTCCGCCTCCGTCGCGTAATGACGAAATCGCCCCCTAATCGATTTCTATTTCCGTTCAACCTGTCAAATTTGAGCCCATTCTGACTCCGTCGCGAAAAATTACGAAAATACCTCTTGCGCGGTTTTTGTTTCCCATCAACCGGTCAAATTTGAGCCCATTCCGACTCCGTCGCGAAAAATGACGGAATTTCCCCTGGATCGATATTTGTTTCCGATCAACCTATCAAATTTGCGCCCATTCCGACTCGGTCGCGAAAAATGACGATATTGCCCCAGGCGCGATTTTTGTTCCCGATCAACCTGTCAAATTTGAGCCCATTCTGACTCCGTCGCGAAAAATTACGAAAATACCTCTTGCGCGGTTTTTGTTTCCCATCAACCGGTCAAATTTGAGCCCATTCCGACTCCGTCGCGAAAAATGACGAAATTGCCCGTGGGCCGATTTTTGTTCCCTATCAACCTATCAAATTTGCGCCCATTCCGACTCGGTCGCGAAAAATGACGAAATAGCCCCTGGCGCGATTTTGTTTCCGATCAACCTGTCAAATTTCTGCCCATTCCGCCTCCGTCGCGTAATGACGAAATCGCCCCCTAATCGATTTCTATTTCCGTTCAACCTGTCAAATTTGAGCCCATTTCGAGTCCGACGCGAAAAATGACGAAATTGGCCTCGGCGCGATTTTTGTTTCCGATCAACAAGTCAAATTTGAGCCCATTACGACACAGTCGCGAAAAATGACGAAATTGCCCCTGGCGCGATTTTTGTTCCCGATCAACCTGTCAAATTTGAGCCCATTCCGACACCGTCGCGAAAAATGACGAACTCGCCACCGGATCGATTTCTGTTTCCTTTCAACCTGTCAAATTTGAGCCCATTCCGAATCCGTAGGGAAAAATGAAAAAATTGCCCCTGGCGCGATTTTTGATCCCGATCAACCTGTCAAATTTGAGCCCATTCCAACTCTGTTGCGAAAAATGACGAAATTGCCCTTGGCACGATTTTTGTTCCCGATCAGCCTGTCAAATTTGAGCCCATTCCGACTCCGTCGTGAAAAATGATTAAATTGCCTCTGGCGCGATTTTTGTTTCCGATCAACCTGTCAAATTTGGGCCCATTCCAACACCATCGCGAAAAATGACGCAATTGCCCATGGCGCGATTTTTTTTCCGATCAACTTATCAAATTTGAGCCCATTCCGACACCGTCGCAAAAAATGACGAAATTGCCCCTGGCGCGATTTTTTTTCCCGATCAACCTGTCAAATTTGAGCTCAGTTCGACTTCGTCGCGAAAAATGACGAAATTCCCCCGGATCGATATTTGTTTCCTATCAATCTGTCAAATTTGAGCAAATTCCGACACCGTTGCGAAAAATGACGAAATTGCCCCAGGCGCGATTTTTGTTCCCGATCAACCTGTCAAATTTGAGCCCATTCTGACTCAGTTGTGGAAAATGACGAAATTGCTCCCGACGCGATTTTTGTTTACGATCAACCTGTCAAATTTGTGCCCAATCCGACACCGTCGCGAAAAATGACCAAATTGCCCCTGGCACGATATTTGTTCCCGATCAACCTGTCAAACTTAAGCCCATTCCGACTCCGTCGCGAAAAATGATGAAACTGCCTCTGGCGCGCTTTCTGTTTCCGATCAACCTGTCAAATTTGGGCCCATTCCGACACCATCGCGAAAAATGGCGAAATTGTCCCTGGCGCGATTTTTGTTTCCGATTAACTTATCAAATTTGAGCCCATTCCGACACCGTCGCGAAAAATGACGAATTTGCCTCTTGCGCGGTTTTTGTTTCCTATCAACCGGTCAAATTTGAGCCCATTCCGAATCCGTCGCGAAAAAAGACGAAATTGCCCGTGGGCCGATTTTTGTTCCCTATCAACCTATCAAATTTGTGCACATTCCGACTCGATCGTGAAAAATGACAAAATTGCCCCTGGCGCGATTTTTGTTTCCGATCAACCTGTCAAATTTGAGCCCATTCCGACTCCGTCGCGAAAAATGACGAAATTCTCCCCGGATCGATTTTTGTTTCCGAACAACCTATCAAATTTGAGCCCATTCGGACTCCTTCATAAAAATGACGAAATTGCCCCTGGCGCGATTTTTGTCTCCGATCAACCTGTCAAATTTGAGCCCATTCCGACTCCGTCGCGAAAAATGACGAAATCGCCCCCTGCGAGATTTTTGTTCCCGATCAACTTGTCAAATTTGAGCCCATTCTGACTCTGTCGCGAAAAATGACCAAATTGCCCCTGGCACGATATTTGTTCCCGATCAACCTGTCAAATTTAAGCCCATTCCGACTCCGTCGCGAAAAATGATGAAACTGCCTCTGGCGCGGTTTTTGTTTCCGATCAACCTGTCAAATTTGGGCCCATTCTGACACCATCGCGAAAAATGACGAAATTGTCCCTGGCGCGATTTAAGTTTCCGATCAACTTATCAAATTTGAGCCCATTCCGACACCGTCGCGAAAAATGACGAAATTGCCTCTTGCGCGGTTTTTGTTTCTGATCAACCGCTCAAATTTGAGCCCATTCCGACTCCGTCGCGAAAAAAGACGAAATTGCCCGTGTGCCGATTTTTGTTCCCTATCAACCTATCAAATTTGTGCCCATTCCGACTCGGTCGCGAAAAATGACGATATTGCCCCAGGCGCGATTTTTGTTCCCGATCAACCTATCAAATTTGAGCCCATTCCGATTCCGTTGTGGAAAATGACGAAATTTCTCCTGGCGCGATTTTTGTTTACGATCAACCTGTCAAATTTGAGCCCAATCCGACACCGTCGCTAGAAATGACGAAATTACACCCGGCGCGATTTTTGTGTCCGATCAACCTGTCAAATTTGAGTCCATTCCGACATCGTCGCGAAAAATGACGAAATTGGCCACAAGGAGAAAATTTTGTTCCCGATCAACCAGTTAAATTTGAGCCCATTCCGACACTGTCGCGAAAAATGACGAAATTGCCCCTGGCGCGATTTTTGTTCCCGATCAACCTGTCAAATTTAAGCCCATTCCGACTCCGTCGCAAAAAATGACGAAATTCCCCCTGGATTGATTTTTGTTTCCGATCAATCTGTCAAATTTGAGCCAATTTCGAGACCGTCGCGAAAAATGACGAAATTGCCCCTGGCGCGATTTTTGTTCCGATCAACCTGTCAAATTTAACCCCATTCTGACTCCGTCGCGAAAAATTACGAAATTGCCTCTGGCGCGGTTTTTTGTTTCCGATCAACCTGTCAAATTTGGGCCCATTCCGACACCATCGCGAAAAATGACGAAATTGTCCCTGGCGCGATTTTTGTTTCCGATCAACTTATCAAATTTGAGCCCATTCCGACACCGTCGCGAAAAATGACGAAATTGCCTCTTGCGCGGTTTTTGTTTCTGATCAACCGGTCAAATTTGAGCCCATTCCGACTCCGTCGCGAAAAAAGACGAAATTGCCCGTGTGCCGATTTTTGTTCCCTATCAACCTATCAAATTTGTGCGCATTCCGACTCGGTCGCGAAAAATGACGATATTGCCCCAGGCGCGATTTTTGTTCCCGATCAACCTATCAAATTTGAGCCCAT
>NW_019267585.1:0-5591 GCF_002742605.1 Olea europaea var. sylvestris
CGTCACGACGAAGTAGTGAGTTCAATCCAAAACGGTCGCTACATTTCCAGAAAGTACTTATGGGCCGAAAATTGACACCGTGTACGAAAGTTACGCTCAATTCTTCGAACGCCGACAATCGATGCCTTCCAAATATAAAAGTGCTCGTTCTTTCAAAAAATTGTCGAAATCCCTCATACGTCACGACGAAGTAGTGAGTTCAATCCAAAACGGTCGCTACATTTCCAAAAAGTACTTATGGGCAAAAACGGACACCGTGTTCGAAAGTTACGCTAAATTCTTCGAACGCCGACAATCGATGCCTTCGAAATATAAAAGTGCTCATTCTTTCGAAAAATGGGCAAAATCCCTCATACGTCACGACGAAGTAGTGAGTTCAATCCAAAATGGTCGCTACATTTCCAAAAAGTACATATGGGCCCAAAACGAACACCACGTGCAAAAGTTACGCTCGATTTTTCGTACGCCGACCATCCATGCCTTCCAAATATAAAAGTGCTCATTCTTTCGAAAAATGGCCTAAATCCCACATACGTCACGACGAAGTAGTGAGTTCAATCCAAAACGGTCGCTACATTTTCAAAAAGTACTTATGGGCCCAAAACGGACACCGTGTGCAAAAGTTATGCTCAATTCTTCGAACGCTGACAATCGATGCCTTCTAAATATTAAAGTGCTCATTCTTTCGAAAAATTGCCGAAATCCTTCATACGTCACGACGAAGTAGTGAGTTCATTCCAAAACGGTCGCTACATTTCCAAAAAGTACTTATGGGCAAAAATGGACACCGTGTTTGAAAGTTACGCTAAATTCTTCGAACGCCGACAATCGATGCCTTCGAAATATAAAAGTGCTCATTCTTTCGAAAAATGGGCAAAATCCCTCATACGTCATGACGAAGTAGTGAGTTCAATCCAAAATGGTCGCTACATTTCCAAAAAGTACATATGGGCCCAAACGAACACCACGTGCAAAAGTTACGCCCAATTTTTCGAACACCGACAATCGATGCCTTCCAAATATAAAAGTGTTCATTCTTTCAAAAAGTGGTCGAAATCCCTCATACATCACGACGAAGTCGTTAGTTCAATCGAAAACGATCGTTACATTTTCAGATAGTACTTATGGGCCCTAAATGGACACCGTGTTCAAAAGTTGCGCTCAATTCTTCGAACGCCGACAATCGATGCCTGCCAAATATAAAAGTGCTCATTCTTTCGAAAAATGGGCGAAATCTCTCATACGTCACGACGAAGTAGTGAGTTCAATGCAAAACGGTCGTTACATTTCCAGAAAGTACTTATGGGCCGAAAATTGACACCGTGTGCGAAAGTTACGCTCAATTCTTCGAATGCCGACAATCGATGCCTTCCAAATATAAAAGTGCTCATTCTTTCGAAAAATTGCCGAAATCCCTCATACGTCACGACGAAGTAGTGAGATCAATCCAAAACGGTCGCTACATTTTTGGATAGTATTTATGGGCCCAAAACGGACACCGTGTGCAAAAGTTACGCTCAATTCTTTGAACGCCGACAATCGATGCCTTCCAAATATAAAAGTGCTCATTCTTTCGAAAAATGGGCGAAATCCCTCATACGTCACGATGAAGTTGTGAGTTTAATCCAAAACGGTCACTACATTTCCATAAAGCACTTATGGCCCCAAAACGGACACCGTGTGCAAAAGTTACGCTCAATTCCTCAAACGCCGACAATCGATGCTTCCAAATATAAAAGTGCTCATTCTTTCGAAAAATGGGCGAAATCCCTCATACGTCACGACGAAGTAGTGAGTTCAATCCAAAACGGTCGGTACATTTCCGAAAAGTACTTATGGGCCGAAAATTGACACCGTGTGCGAAAGTTAAGCTCAATTCTTCGAACGCCGACAATCGATGCCTTCGAAATATAAAAGTGCTCATTCTTTCGAAAAATGGGCGAAATCCCTCATACGTCACGATGAAGTTGTGAGTTTAATCCAAACCGGTCACTACATTTCCATAAAGCACTTATGGCCCCAAAACGGACACCGTGTGCAAAAGTTACGCTCAATTCTTCGTACGCCGACAATCCATGCCTTCCAAATATAAAAGTGCTCATTCTTTTGAAAAATTGGTGAAATCTCTCATACGTCACGACGAAGTAGTGAGTTCAATCCAAAACAGTCGGTACATTTCCGAAAAGTACTTATGGGCCGAAAATTGACACCGTGTGCGAAAGTTAAGCTCAATTCTTCGAACGCCGACAATCGATGCCTTCGAAATATAAAAGTGCTCATTCTTTCGAAAAATGGGGGAAATCCCTCATTTGTCAAGATGAAGTAGTGAGTTCAATCCAAAATGGTCGCTACATTTTCAGAAAGTACTTATGGGCCGAAAATGGACACCGTGTTCGAAAGTTACGCTAAATTCTTCGAACGCCGACAATCGATGCCTTCGAAATATAAAAGTGCTCATTCTTTCGAAAAAAGGGCAAAATCCCTCATACGTCACGACGAAGTAGTGAGTTCAATCCAAAATGGTCGCTACATTTCCAAAAAGTACTTACGGGCCCAAAACGAATATCGTGTGCGAAAGTTACGCTCAATTCTTCGAACGCCGACAATCGATGCCTTCGAAATATAAAAGTGCTCATTCTTTCCAAAAATGGGCGAAATCCCTCATACGTCATGACGAAGTAGTGAGTTCAATCGAAAATGGTTGCTACATTTCCAAAAAGTACTTATGGGCCCAAAACGGACACCGTGTGCAAAAGTTATGCTCAATTCTTCAAACGCCGACAATCGATGCCTTCCAAATATAAAAGTGATCATTCTTTCAAAAAATGGCCGAAATCCCTCATACGTCACGACTAAGTCGTGAGTTCAATCGAAAATGATCGCTACATTTCCAGATAGTACTTATCGGCCCAAAACGGACACCGCGTGCAAAAGTTGCGCTCAATTCTTCGAATGCCGACAATCGATGCCTTCCAAATATAAAAGTGCTCATTCTTTCGAAAAGTGGGCGAAATCCCTCATACGTCACGACGAAGTAGTGAGTTCAATCCAAAACGGTCTCTACATTTCCAAAAAGTACTTATGGGCCCAAAACGGACACCGTGTGCAAAAGTTACGCTCAATTCTTCGAACGCCGACAATCCATGCCTTCCAAATATAAAAGTGCTCATTCTTTTGAAAAATGGGCGAAATCTCTCATTCGTCACGATAAAGTAGTGAGTTCAATCCAAAACGGTCGCTACATTTCCAGAAAGTACTTATGGGCCGAAAATTGACACCGTGTGCGAAAGTTGCGCTCAATTCTTCGAACGCCGACAATCGATGCCTTCCAAATATAAAAGTGCTCATTCTTTCGAAAAATTGCCGAAATCCCTCATACGTCACGATGAAGTAGTGAGTTCAATCCAAAACGGTCGCTACATTTCCAAAAAGTACTTATGGCCCCAAAACGGACACCGTGTGCAAAACTTACGCTCAATTCCTCGAACGCCGACAATCCATGCCTTCCAAATATAAAAGTGCTCATTCTTTTGAAAAATGGGCGAAATCTCTCATACATCATGACGAAGTAGTGAGTTCAATCCAAAACGGTCGCTACATTTCCAGAAAGTACTTATGGGCCGAAAATTGACACCGTGTGCGAAAGTTGCGCTCAATTCTTCGAACGCCGACAATCGATGACTTCCAAATGTAAAAGTGCTCATTCTTTCGAAAAATTGCCGAAATCCCTCATACGTCACGATGAAGTAGTGAGTTCAATCCAAAACGGTCGCTACATTTCCAAAAAGTACTTATGGCCCCAAAACGGACACCGTGTGCAAAACTTATGCTCAATTCCTCGAACGCCGACAATCGATGCCTTCCAAATATAAGAGTGCTCATTCTTTCGAAAAATGGGCGAAATCCCTCATACGTCATGATGAAGTAGTGAGTTCAATCCAAAACGGTCGCTACAATTCCAGAAAGTACTTATGGGCCGAAAACGGACACCGTGTGCGAAAGTTACGCTCAATTCTTCGAACGCCGACAATCGATGCCTTCCAAATATAAGAGTGCTCATTCTTTCGAAAAATGGGCGAAATCCCTCATACGTCATGATGAAGTAGTGAGTTCAATCCAAAACGGTCGCTACATTTCCAAAAAGTACTTATGGCCCCAAAATGGACACCGTGTGCAAAACTTACGCTCAATTCCTCGAACGCCGACAATCGATGCCTTCCAAATATAAGAGTGCTCATTCTTTCGAAAAATTGCTGAAATCCCTCATACGTCATGACGAAGTAGTGAGTTCAATCCAAAACTATCGCTACATTTCCGAAAAGTACTTATGGGCGAAAACGGACACCGTGTTCGAAAGTTACGCTAAATTCCTCGAACGCCGACAATCGATGCCTTCCAAATACAAAAGTTCTCATTCTTTCGAAAAATGGACAAAATCCCTCATACGTCACGACGAAGTAGTGAGTTCAATCCAAAATGGTCGCTACATTTCCAAAAAGTACATATGGGCCCAAAACGAACACCACGTGCAAAAGTTACGCTCAATTTTTCGTACGCCGACCATCCATGCCTTCCAAATATAAAAGTGCTCATTCGTTCGAAAAATGGCCGAAATTCCACATACGTCACGACGAAGTAGTGAGTTCAATCCAAAACGGTCGCTACATTTCCAAAAAGTACTTATGGGCCCAAAATGGACACCGTGTACAAAAGTTATGCTCAATTCTTCGAACGCCGACAATCGATGCCTTCCAAATATAACAGTGATCATTCTTTCAAAAAATGCCCAAAATCCCTCATACGTCACGACGAAGTCGTGAGTTCAATCGAAAACGATCGCTACATTTCCAGATAGTACTTATGGGCCCAAAACGGACACCGTGTGCAAAAGTTACGCTCAATTCTTCGTATGCCGACTATCCAAGCATTCCAAATATGCAAGCGCTCATTCTTTCGAAAAATGGCCGAAATCCCTCATACGTCACGACGAAGTCGTGAGTTCAATCCAAAACGGTCGCTACATTTCCAAAAAGTACTTATGGGCCCAAAACGGACACCGCGTGCAAAAGTTACGCTCAATTCTTCGAACGTCGACAATCCATGCCTTCGAAATATAAAAGTGCTCATTCTTTCGAAAAATGGTCGAAATCCCTCATACGTCATGACGAAGTTGTGAGTTCAATCCAAAACGGTTGCTACATTTCTAGAAATTACTTATGGGCCGAAAAATGACACCGGGTTCGAAAGTTTATCTAAATTCTTCTAACGCCGACAATCGATGCCTTCGAAATATAAAAGTGCTCATTCTTTCGAAAAATGGGAAAAATCCCTCATACGTCACGACGAAGTAGTGAGTTCAATCCAAAATGGTCGCTACATTTCCAAAAAGTACTTATGGGCCCAAAACGAACACCACGTGCAAAAGTTACGCTCAATTTTTTGTACGCCGACCATTTATGCCTTCCAAATATAAAAGTGCTCATTCTTTCAAAAAATGGGCACAATGCCACATACGTCACGATGAAGTAGTGAGTTCAATCCAAAACGGTCGCTACATTTCCAAAAAGTACTTATGGGCCCAAAACGGACAC
>NW_019267586.1:0-5591 GCF_002742605.1 Olea europaea var. sylvestris
TTTGGGCCCATAAGTACTTTTTGGAAATGTAGCGACCGTTTTGGATTGAACTCACCACTTCGTCGTGACGTACGAGGGATTCTAGCCATTTTTCGAAAGAATGAGCACTTGCATATTTAGAAGGGTTCGAGAGTCGGCGGACGAAGAATTGAGCGTAACTTTTGCACACGGTGTACCTTTTGGGCCCATAAGAACTTTTTGGAAATGTAACAACCGTTTTGGATTGAACTCACCACTTCGTCGTGACGTACGAGGGATTTTGACCATTTTTCAAAAGAATAAGCACTTGCATATTTAGAACGCTTGGAGAGTCGGCGGACGAAGAATTGAGCGTAACTTTTGCACACGGTGTCCGTTTTGGGCCCATAAGAACTTTTTGGAAATGTAACGACCGTTTTGGATTGAACGCACCACTTCGTCGTGACTTACGAGGGATTTTGGCCATTTTTCGAAAGAATGAGCACTTACATATTTAGAACGGTTGGAGAGTCGACGGACGAAGAATTGATCGTAACTTTTGTACACGGTGTCCGTTTTGGGCCCATAAGAACATTTTGGAAATGTAGCGACCATTTTGGATTGAACTCACCACTTCGTCGTGACGTATGGGGGAGTTAAGCCATTTTTCGAAGGAATGAACGCTTGTATATTGAGAACGCTTGGAGAGTCGGTGGACGAAGAATTGAGCGTAACTTTTCCACACGGTGTCCATTTTGGGTCCATAAGAACTTTTTGGAAATGCAACGACCGTTTTGGATAGAACTCACAACTTCATCGTGACGTACAAGTGATTTTGTCCATTTTTCGAAGGAAAGAGCGCTTGTATATTAAGAACGCTTGGAGAGTCGACGGACGAAGAATTGAGTGTAACTTTTGCACACGGTGTCCGTTTTGGGCCCATAAGAACTTTTTGGAAATGTAGCGATTGTTTGGGATTGAACTCACCACTTCGTCATGACGTATGGGGGAGTTCAACCATTTTTCGAAGGAATGAGCACTTGCATATTTGGAACGCTTGGATTGTCGGCGTACGAAGAATTGAGCGTAACTTTTGCACACGGTGTCCGTTTTGGGCCCATAAAAACTTTTTGGAAATGTAGCGACCGTTTTGGATTGAACTCACCACTTCATCGTGACGTATGGGGGAGTTAAGCCATTTTTTAGAGGAATGAGCGCTTGTATATTGAGAACGCTTGGAGAGTCGGCGGACGAAGAATTGAGCGTAACTTTTTCACACGGTGTCCGTTTTGGGCCCATAAAAACTTTTTGGAAATGTAACGACCGTTTTGGATCGAACTCACCACTTCATCGTGACATACGAGGGATTTTGGCCATTGTTCGAAAGAATGCACAATTGCATATTTAGAACGGTTGGAGAGTCGACGGACGAAGAATTGAGCGTAACTTTTGGACATGGTGTCCGTTTTGGGCCCATAAGAACTTTCTAGAAATGTAGCGACCGTTTTTGATTGAACTCACCACTACATCGTGACGTATGAGGGAGTTCAACCAATTTTCGAAAAATGAGCACTTGCATATTTGGAACGCTTGGATTGTCGGCGTACGAAGAATTGAGCGTAACTTTTGCACACGGTGTCCGTTTTGGGCCCATAAGAACTTTTTGGAAATGTAGCGACCGTTTTGGATTGAACTCACCACTTCGTCGTGACATATGGGGGAGTTAAGCCATTTTTCAAAGGAATGAGCGCTTGAATATTGAGAACGCTTGGAGAGTCGGTGGACGAAGAATTGAGCGTAACTTTTGCACACGGTGTCCGTTTTGGGCCCATAAGAACTTTTTGGAAATGTAACGACCGTTCTGGATTGAACTCACCACTTCATCGTGACATACGAGGGATTTTGGCCATTTTCGAAAGAATGAGCAATTGCATATTTAGAACGGTTGGAGAGTCGACGGACGAAGAATTGAGCGTAACTTTTACACGTGGTGTCCGTTTTGGGCCCATAAGAACTTTCTGGAAATGTAGCGACCGTTTTGGATTGAACTCACCCCCTCATCGTGTCGTATGGGGGAGTTCAACCATTTTTTGAAAGAATGAGCACTTGCATAATTGGAACACTTGGATTTTCGGCGTACGAAGAATTGAGCGTAACTTTTGCCCACGGTGTCCGTTTTGGGCCCATAAGAACTTTTTGAAAATGTAATGACCGTTTTTTATTGAACTCACCACTTCGTCGTGATGTACGAGGGATTTTGGCCATTTTTCGAAAGAATAAGCACTTGCATATTTCGAACGCTTGGAGAGTCGGCGGACGAAGAATTGAGCGTAGCTTTTGCACACGGTGTCCGATTTGGGCCCATAAGAACTTTTTGGAAATGTAGCGACCGTTTTGGATTGAACTCACCACTTCGTATTGACGTACGAGGGATTTTGGCCATTTTTCGAAAGAATAAGCACTTGCATATTTCGAACGCTTGGAGAGTCGGCGGACGAAGAATTGAGCGTAGCTTTTGCACACGGTGTCCGTTTTGGGCCCATAAGAACTTTTTGGAAATGTAGCGACCATTTTTGATTGAACTCACCCCTTCATTGTGTCGTATGGGGGAGTTCAACCATTTTTTGAAAGAACGAGCACTTGCATAATTGGAACGCTTGGATTTTCGGCGTACGAAGAATTGAGCCTAACTTTTGCACACGGTGTCCGTTTTGGGCCCATAAGTACTTTTTGGAAATATAGCGACCATTTTGGATTGAACTCACCACTTCGTAATGACGTACGAGGGATTTCGGCCATTTTTGGAAGGAATGAGCGCTTGTATATTGAGAACGCTTGGAGAGTCGACTGACGAAGAATTGAGCGTAACTTTTGCACACGGTGTCCGTTTTGGGCCCATAAGAACGTTTTGGAAATGTAGCGACCGTTTTGGATTGAACTCACCACTTTGTATTGACGTACGAGGGATTTTGGCCATTTTTCAAAAGAATGAGCACTTACATATTTAGAACGGTTGGAGAGTCGGCGGAGGAAGAATTGAGCGTAACTTTTGCACACGGTGTCCGTTTTGGGCCCATAAGAACGTTTTGGAAATGTAGCGACCGTTTTGGAGTGAACTCACCACTTCATCGTGACGTATGGGGGAGTTCAACCAATTTTCGAAAGAATGAGCACTTGCATATTTAGAATGCTTGGAGAGTCAACGGACGAAGAATTGAGCGTAACTTTTGGACACGGTGTCCGTTTTGGGCCCATAAGAACGTTTTGGAAATGTAGCGACCGTTTTGGAGTGAACTCACCACTTCATCGTGACGTATGGGGGAGTTCAACCAATTTTCGAAAGAATGAGCACTTGCATATTTAGAATGCTTGGAGAGTCAACGGACGAAGAATTGAGCGTAACTTTTGGACACGGTGTCCGTTTTGGGCCCATAAGAACGTTTTGGAAATGTAGCGACCGTTTTGGAGTGAACTCACCACTTCATCGTGACGTATGGGGGAGTTCAACCAATTTTCGAAAGAATGAGCACTTGCATATTTAGAATGCTTGGAGAGTCAACGGACGAAGAATTGAGCGTAACTTTTGGACACGGTGTCCGTTTTGGGCCCATAAGAACGTTTTGGAAATGTAGCGACCGTTTTGGAGTGAACTCACCACTTCATCGTGACATACGAGGGATTTTGGCCATTTTTTGAAAGAATGAGCACTTGCATATTTAGAACGGTTGGAGAGTCGACGGACGATGAACTGAGAGTAACTTTTGCACACGGTGTCCATTTTGGGCCCATAAGAACTTTTTGGAAATGTAGCGACCGTTTTGGATTGAACTCACCACTTCGTCGTGACATACGAGCGATTTTGGCCATTTTTCGAAAGAATGAGCAATTGCATATTTAGAACGGTTGGAGAGTCAACGGACGAAGAATTGAGCGTAAATTTTGCACAAGGTGTCCGTTTTGGGCCCATAAGAACTTTCTGGAAATGTAGCGACTGTTTTGGATTGAACTCACCACTTCATCGTGACGTATGGGGCAGTTCAACCAATTTTCGAAAGAATGAGCACTTGCATATTTGGAACGCTTGGATTGTCGACGTACGAAGAATTGAGCGTAACTTTTATACACGGTGTTCGTTTTAGGCCCATAAGTACTTTTTGGAAATGTAGCGACCGTTTTGGATTGAACTCACCACTTCGTAATGACGTACGAGGGATTTTGGCCATTTTTTGAAAGAATGAGCACTTGCATATTTAGAACGGTTGGAGAGTCGACGGACGAAGAATTGAGCGTATCTTTCGTACACGGTGTCCGTTTTGGGCCCATAAGAACTTTTTGGAAATGTAGCGACCGTTTTGAATTAAACTCACCACTTCGTCGTGACATACGAGGGATTTTGGCCATCTTTTGAAAGAATGAGCAATTGCATATTTAGAACGGTTGGAGAGTCGACGGACGAAGTATTGAGCGTAACTTTTGCAAAAGGTGTCCGTTTTGGGCCCATAAGAACTTTCTGGAAATGTAGCGACCGTTTTGGATTGAACTCACCACTTCATCGTGATATATGGGGGAGTTCAACCAATTTTTGAAAGAATGAGCACTTGCATATTTGGAACGCTTGGATTGTCGGCGTACGAAGAATTGAGCGTAACTTTAGCACACGGTGTCCATTTTGGGCCCATAAGAACTTTCTGGAAATGTAGCGACCGTTTTGGATTAAACTCACCACTTCATCGTGATATATGGGGGAGTTCAACGATTTTTTGAAGGAATGAGCACTTGCATATCTGGAACGCTTGGATTGTCGGCGTACGAAGAATTGAGCGTAACTTTAGCACACGGTGTCCATTTTGGGCCCATAAGAACTTTCTGGAAATGTAGCGACCGTTTTGGATTAAACTCACCACTTCATCGTGATATATGGGGGAGTTCAACGATTTTTTGAAGGAATGAGCACTTGCATATCTGGAACGCTTGGATTGTCGGCGTACGAAGAATTGAGCGTAACTTTAGCACACGGTGTCCATTTTGGGCCCATAAGAACTTTCTGGAAATGTAGCGACCGTTTTGGATTAAACTCACCACTTCATCGTGATATATGGGGGAGTTCAACGATTTTTTGAAGGAATGAGCACTTGCATATCTGGAACGCTTGGATTGTCGGCGTACGAAGAATTGAGCGTAACTTTTGCGCACAGTGTCCGTTTTGGGCCCATAAGAACTTTTTGGAAATGTAGCGACCGTTTTGGATTAAACTCACCACTTCATCGTGACGTATGGGGGAGTTCAACATATTTTCGAAAGAATGAGCACTTGCATATTTGGAACGCTTGGATTGTCGGCGTACGAAGAATTGAGCGTAACTTTTGCGCACAGTGTCCGTTTTGGGCCCATAAGAACTTTTTGGAAATGTAGCAACCGTTTTGGATTGGACTCACCACTTCGTCGTGACGTACGGGGGAGTTCAACCATTTTTTGAAGGAATGACCACTTACATATTTGGAACGCTTGGATTGTCGGCGTACGAAGGATTGAGCGTACCTTTTGTGCAATATGTCCGTTTTGGGCCCATAAGAACTTTTTGGAAATGTAGCGACCGTTTTGGATTGAACTCACCACTTCGTAATGACGTACGA
>NW_019267587.1:0-5590 GCF_002742605.1 Olea europaea var. sylvestris
TTCAATCCAAAACGGTCGCTACATTTCCAAAAAGTACTTATGGGCCCGAAACGGACACCGTGGACAAAAGTTAAGCTCAATTTGTCGTACGCCGACTCTCCAAGCGTTCCAAATATCCAAGAGCTCATTCTTTCGAAAAATCGCTAAAATCCATCATACGTCACTACGAAATTGTGAGTTCAATCCAAAACGGTCGCTACATTTCCAAAAAGTACTTATGGGCCCGAAACGGACACCGTGTGCAAAAGTTGCGCTGAATTCTTCGTACGCTGACTCTCCAAGCGTTCCAAATATGCAAGTGCTCATTCTTTCCAAAAATGGCCGAAATCCCTCATACGTCTCGACGAAGTTCTGAGTTCAATCCAAAACGGTCGCTACATTTCCGAAAAGTACTTATGGGCCCGAAATGGATGCCGTGTACAAAAGTTATGCTGGATTCTTCGTACGCCAACTCTCGAAGCGTTCCAAATATGCAAGTGCTCATTCTTTCGAAAAATGGCCGAGATCCCTTATACATCACGGCGAAGTTGTGAGTTCAAACCAAAACGGTCGCTACATTTCCAAAAAGTACTTATGGGCCCGAAACGGACACCGTGTGCAAAAGTTACGCTGAATTCTTCGTACGTCGACTATCCAAGCGTTCCAAATATAAAAGTGCTCATTCGTTCGAAAAATGGCCAGAATCTCTCATACGTCACGACGAAGTTGTGAGTTCAAACCAAAACGGTCGCTACATTTCCGAAAAGTACTTATGGGCCCGGAACGGACATCGTGGACGAAAGTTACGCTCAATTCTTCGTACGCCGACTCTCCAAGCATTCTAAATATGCAAGTGCTCATTCTTTCGAAAAATGGCCGAGATCCCTCATACGTCACGACGAAGTTGTGAGTTCAAACCAAAACGGTCGCTACATTTCCGAAAAGTACTTATGGGCCCGGAACGGACATCGTGGACGAAAGTTACGCTCAATTCTTCGTACGCCGACTCTCCAAGCATTCTAAATATGCAAGTGCTCATTCTTTCGAAAAATGGCCGAGATCCCTCATACGTCACGACGAAGTTGTGAGTTCAATCCAAAACGGTCTCTACATTTCCAAAAAGTACTTATGGGCCCGGAACGGACATCGTGGACGAAAGTTACGCTCAATTCTTTGTACGCCGACTTTCCAAGCATTCCAAATATCGAAGTGCTCATTCTTTCGAAAAATCGCTAAAATCCCTCATACGTCACGACGAAGTCGTGAGTTCAATCCAAAACGGTCGCTACACTTCCAAAAAGTACTTATGGGCCCGAAACGGACACCGTGTGCAAAAGTTACACTAAATTCTTCGTACGCCGACTCTCCAAGCGTTCCAAATATGCAAGTGCTCATTCTTTGAAAAAATTGCTGAAATCCCTCATACGTCACGACGAAGTTTTGAGTTCAATCCAAAACGGTCGCTACATTTCTAGAAAGTACTTATGGGTCAAAAACGGACACCGTGTCCGAAAGATACGCTCAATTCTTCGAACGCCGACAATCAATGCCTTCCAAATATAAAAGTGCTCATTCTTTCGAAAAATGGGCGAACTCCCTCGTACGTCACTACGAAGTTGTGAGTTCAATCCAAAACGGTCGCTACACTTCCAAAAAGTACTTATGGGCCCGAAACGGACACCGTGTGCAAAAGTTACACTAAATTCTTCGTACGCCGACTCTCCAAGCGTTCCAAATATGCAAGTGCTCATTCTTTGAAAAAATTGCTGAAATCCCTCATACGTCACGACGAAGTTTTGAGTTCAATCCAAAACGGTCGCTACATTTCTAGAAAGTACTTATGGGTCAAAAACGGACACCGTGTCCGAAAGATACGCTCAATTCTTCGAACGCCGACAATCAATGCCTTCCAAATATAAAAGTGCTCATTCTTTCGAAAAATGGGCGAACTCCCTCGTACGTCACTACGAAGTTGTGAGTTCAATCCAAAACGGTCGCTACACTTCCAAAAAGTACTTATGGGCCCGAAACGGACACCGTGTGCAAAAGTTACACTAAATTCTTCGTACGCCGACTCTCCAAGCGTTCCAAATATGCAAGTGCTCATTCTTTGAAAAAATTGCTGAAATCCCTCATACGTCACGACGAAGTTTTGAGTTCAATCCAAAACGGTCGCTACATTTCTAGAAAGTACTTATGGGTCAAAAACGGACACCGTGTCCGAAAGATACGCTCAATTCTTCGAACGCCGACAATCAATGCCTTCCAAATATAAAAGTGCTCATTCTTTCGAAAAATGGGCGAACTCCCTCGTACGTCACTACGAAGTTGTGAGTTCAATCCAAAACGGTCGCTACACTTCCAAAAAGTACTTATGGGCCCGAAACGGACACCGTGTGCAAAAGTTACACTAAATTCTTCGTACGCCGACTCTCCAAGCGTTCCAAATATGCAAGTGCTCATTCTTTGAAAAAATTGCTGAAATCCCTCATACGTCACGACGAAGTTTTGAGTTCAATCCAAAACGGTCGCTACATTTCTAGAAAGTACTTATGGGTCAAAAACGGACACCGTGTCCGAAAGATACGCTCAATTCTTCGAACGCCGACAATCAATGCCTTCCAAATATAAAAGTGCTCATTCTTTCGAAAAATGGGCGAACTCCCTCGTACGTCACTACGAAGTTGTGAGTTCAATCCAAAACGGTCGCTACACTTCCAAAAAGTACTTATGGGCCCGAAACGGACACCGTGTGCAAAAGTTACACTAAATTCTTCGTACGCCGACTCTCCAAGCGTTCCAAATATGCAAGTGCTCATTCTTTGAAAAAATTGCTGAAATCCCTCATACGTCACGACGAAGTTTTGAGTTCAATCCAAAACGGTCGCTACATTTCTAGAAAGTACTTATGGGTCAAAAACGGACACCGTGTCCGAAAGATACGCTCAATTCTTCGAACGCCGACAATCAATGCCTTCCAAATATAAAAGTGCTCATTCTTTCGAAAAATGGGCGAACTCCCTCGTACGTCACTACGAAGTTGTGAGTTCAATCCAAAACGGTCGCTACACTTCCAAAAAGTACTTATGGGCCCGAAACGGACACCGTGTGCAAAAGTTACACTAAATTCTTCGTACGCCGACTCTCCAAGCGTTCCAAATATGCAAGTGCTCATTCTTTGAAAAAATTGCTGAAATCCCTCATACGTCACGACGAAGTTTTGAGTTCAATCCAAAACGGTCGCTACATTTCTAGAAAGTACTTATGGGTCAAAAACGGACACCGTGTCCGAAAGATACGCTCAATTCTTCGAACGCCGACAATCAATGCCTTCCAAATATAAAAGTGCTCATTCTTTCGAAAAATGGGCGAACTCCCTCGTACGTCACTACGAAGTTGTGAGTTCAATCCAAAACGGTCGCTACACTTCCAAAAAGTACTTATGGGCCCGAAACGGACACCGTGTGCAAAAGTTACACTAAATTCTTCGTACGCCGACTCTCCAAGCGTTCCAAATATGCAAGTGCTCATTCTTTGAAAAAATTGCTGAAATCCCTCATACGTCACGACGAAGTTTTGAGTTCAATCCAAAACGGTCGCTACATTTCTAGAAAGTACTTATGGGTCAAAAACGGACACCGTGTCCGAAAGATACGCTCAATTCTTCGAACGCCGACAATCAATGCCTTCCAAATATAAAAGTGCTCATTCTTTCGAAAAATGGGCGAACTCCCTCGTACGTCACTACGAAGTTGTGAGTTCAATCCAAAACGGTCGCTACACTTCCAAAAAGTACTTATGGGCCCGAAACGGACACCGTGTGCAAAAGTTACACTAAATTCTTCGTACGCCGACTCTCCAAGCGTTCCAAATATGCAAGTGCTCATTCTTTGAAAAAATTGCTGAAATCCCTCATACGTCACGACGAAGTTTTGAGTTCAATCCAAAACGGTCGCTACATTTCTAGAAAGTACTTATGGGTCAAAAACGGACACCGTGTCCGAAAGATACGCTCAATTCTTCGAACGCCGACAATCAATGCCTTCCAAATATAAAAGTGCTCATTCTTTCGAAAAATGGGCGAACTCCCTCGTACGTCACTACGAAGTTGTGAGTTCAATCCAAAACGGTCGCTACACTTCCAAAAAGTACTTATGGGCCCGAAACGGACACCGTGTGCAAAAGTTACACTAAATTCTTCGTACGCCGACTCTCCAAGCGTTCCAAATATGCAAGTGCTCATTCTTTGAAAAAATTGCTGAAATCCCTCATACGTCACGACGAAGTTTTGAGTTCAATCCAAAACGGTCGCTACATTTCTAGAAAGTACTTATGGGTCAAAAACGGACACCGTGTCCGAAAGATACGCTCAATTCTTCGAACGCCGACAATCAATGCCTTCCAAATATAAAAGTGCTCATTCTTTCGAAAAATGGGCGAACTCCCTCGTACGTCACTACGAAGTTGTGAGTTCAATCCAAAACGGTCGCTACATTTCTAGAAAGTACTTATGGGTCAAAAACGGACACCGTGTCCGAAAGATACGCTCAATTCTTCGAACGCCGACAATCAATGCCTTCCAAATATAAAAGTGCTCATTCTTTCGAAAAATGGGCGAAATCCCTCGTACGTCACTACGAAGTTGTGAGTTCAATCCAAAACGGTCGCTACATTTCTAGAAAGTACTTATGGGTCAAAAACGGACACCGTGTCCGAAAGATACGCTCAATTCTTCGAACGCCGACAATCAATGCCTTCCAAATATAAAAGTGCTCATTCGTTCGAAAAATGGCCAAAATCCCTCATACGTCAGGACGAAGTTGTGAGTTCAATCGAAAACGGTCGCTACATTTCTAGAAAGTACTTACGGGTCGAAAACGGACACCGTGTGGGAAAGTTACGCTCAATTCTTCGAACGCCGACAATCGATGCCTTCCAAATATGAAAGTGCTCATTCTTTCGAAAAATGGGCGAAATCCCTCATACGTCAGGACGAAGTTGTGAGTTCAATCCAAAACGGTCGCTACATTTCCAAAAAGTACTTATGGGCCCAAAACTGACACCGTGTACAACAGTTACGCTCAATTCTTCGTACGCCGACAATCGATGCCCTCCAAATATAAAAGTGCTCATTCTTTCGAAAAATGGCCGAAATCCCTCATACGTGACGACGAAGTTGTGAGTTCAATCCAAAACGGTCGCTACATTTCTAGAAAGTACTTACGGGTCGAAAACGGACACCGTGTGCGAAAGTTACGCTCAATTCTTCGAACGCCTACAATCAATGCCTTCCAAATATAAAAGTGCTCATTCTTTCGAAAAATGGGCGAAATCCTTCGTACGTCACTACGAAGTTGTGAGTTCAATCCAAAACGGTCGCTACATTTCCAGAAAGTACTTATGGGTCGAAAACGGACACCGTGTGCGAAAGATACGCTCAATTCTTCGAACGCCGACAATCAATGCCTTCCAAAAAATAAAAGTGCTCATTCTTTCGAAAAATGGGCGAAATCCCCCGTACGTCACTGTGAAGTTGTGAGTTCAATCCAAAACGATCGCTACATTTTCAGAAAGTGCTTATGGGCCGAAAACGGACACCGTGTACGAAAGT
>NW_019267588.1:0-5590 GCF_002742605.1 Olea europaea var. sylvestris
TTTCCCGACTGTGCTGGAATTGGATAAAATTTGATAGGTTGATTGGAAAAAAAAATCGCCCCAGGGGGAATTTCGTCATTTTTCGTTACGGTGTCGGAATGGCCTGAAATTTGGCTGGTTGATTGGAAGCAAAAATCGCGTCGGGGGCAATTTCGTGATTTTTCGTGGCGGTGTCGGAATGCGCTAAAATTTGACAGGTTGATCGGAAACAAAAACAGCGCCAGGGGCAATTTTGTCATTTTTCGCGATGGAGTCGGAATGGGCTCAAATTTGACAGGTCGATCGGAAACAAAAACCGCGCCAGGGGCAATATCGTCATTTTTCGCGACGGTGTCAGAATGGGCTCAAATTTGACAGGTTGATCGAAAACAAACATCGGGCTAGGGGCAATTTCGTCGTTTTTCGGAACGGTGTCGGAATGGGCTAAAATTCTGCTTGTTGATGGGAAACAAAAATTGCGCCGGTGGCAATTTCGTCATTTTTCTCGACGGTGTCGGAATGGGCTAAAATTTGATAGGTTGATCGGAAACAAAAATCGCGCCGGGGGCAATTTCGTCATTTTTCGTGACGGTGTCGAAATGGGCTGAAATTTGGCCTGTTGACTGGAAGTGAAAATCGCGCCTGGGGCAATTACGTCACTTTTAGCGACGGTGTCGGAATGGGCTAAAATTTGACAAGTTGATCGAAAAAAAATCGCGCCAGGGGTAATTTCGTCATTTTTCGCAATGGTTTCGGAATGGCCTGAAATTTGGCTGGTTGATCGGAAGCAAAAATCGCGTCGGGGGCAATTTCGTCATTTTTTTGCGACGGTGTCGGAATGGGCCAAAATTTCACAGGTTGATCCGAAAAAAAAATCGCATGGGGGCAATTTCGTCATTTTTCGCGACGGTGTCGCAATGGGCTCAAATTTGACGGGTTGATCGGAAACAAACATCGGGCTAGGGGCAATTTCGTCGTTTTTCGCAACGGTGTCGGAATGGGCTAAAATTCTGCTTGTTGATGGGAAACAAAAATTGCGCCGGGGGCAATTTATTCATTTTTCGCGACTGTGTTGGAATGGGCTCAAATTTGTCAGGTTGATCGGAAACAAAAATCGGGCCGGGGGCAATTTCGTCATTTTTCGCGACGGTGTCGAAATGGGCTAAAATTTGATAGGTTGATCGGAAACAAAAATCGCGCTGGGGGCAATTTCGTCATTTTTCCCGACGGTGTCGAAATGGGCTGAAATTTGGCTTGTTGACTGGAAGTGAAAATCGCGCCTGGGGCAATTTCGTCACTTTTAGCGACGGTGTCGGAATGAGCTAAAATTCGACAGGTTGATCGGAAGCAAAAATCGCGCCAGGGGCAATTTCATCATTTTTCCCGACGGTGTCGGAATGGTCTCAAATTCGACAGGTTTATCGAAAACAAAAATCGCGCCGGGGGCAATTTCGTCATTTTTCGCGACGGTGTCAGAATGGGCTAAAATTTGACAGGTTGATCGGAAACAAAAACCGCGCCAGGGGCAATTTCGTCATTTTTCGCGACGGTGTCGGAATGGACTCAAATTTGACTGGTTGATCGGAAACAAACATCGGGCCAGGGGCAATTTCGTCATTTTTCGCGACGGTGTCGGAATGGGCTTAAATTTTGCTTGTTGACTGGAAGCGAAAATCGCGCCCAGGGCAATTTCGTCATTTTTAGCGACGGTGTTGGAATGGGCTAAAATTTGACAGGTTGATCGAAAAAAAAATCGCGCCATGGGCAACTTCGTCA
Organism: Olea europaea var. sylvestris; assembly: GCF_002742605.1. Lineage (NCBI taxonomy): Eukaryota > Viridiplantae > Streptophyta > Magnoliopsida > Lamiales > Oleaceae > Olea > Olea europaea. The sequence goes on from NW_019267588.1 coordinate 1,756, forward strand.
TTTTCCCCACGGTGTCGGAATGGCCTTAAATTTGGCCGGTTGATTGGAAGCAAAAAACGCGCCGGGGGCAATTTCGTCATTTTTCGCGACGGTGTCAGAATGGGCGAAAATTTTACAGGTTGATCGGAAACAAAAACAGCGCCAGGGGCAATTTCGTCATTTTTCCCGACGAAGTTGGAATGCGCTCAAATTTGACAGGTTGATCAGAAACAAAAATCGAGCCATGGGCAATATCGTCATTTTTTGAGACGGTGTCGGAATGGGCTAAAATTTGACAGGTTGATCGGAAACAAAAACAGCGCCAGGGGCAATTTTGTCATTTTTCGCGACGGAGTTGGAATGGGCCAAAATTTGACAGGTCGATCGGAAACAAAAACCGCGCCAGGGGCAATATCGTCATTTTTCGCGACGGTGTCGGAATGAGCTCAAATTTGACAGGTTGATCGGAAACAAACATCGGGCAAGGGGCGATTTCGTCGTTTCTCGGAACGGTGTCAGAATGGGCTAAAATTCTGCTTGTTGATGGGAAACAAAAATTGCGCCGGGGGCAATTTCTTCATTTTTCGCGACGGTGTCGGAATGGGCTCAAATTTGACAGGTTGATCGGAAACAAAAATCGTGCCGGGGGCAATTTCGTCATTTTTCGCGACGGTGTCGAAATGGGCTAAAATTTGATAGGTTGATCGGGGTGTCGAAATGGGCTAAAATTTGATAGGTTGATCGGAAACAAAAATCGCGCCGGGGGCAATTTCGTCATTTTTCGCGACGGTGTCGAAATGGGCTGAAATTTGGCTTGTTGACTGGAAGTGAAAATCGCGCCTGGGCCAATTTCGTCACTTTTAGCGACGGTGTCGGAATGAGCTAAAATTGGATAGGTTGATCGGAAGCAAAAATCGCGCCGGGGCAATTTCGTCATTTTTTGCGACGGTGTCGGAATGGGCTGAAATTTGGCTGGTTGACTGGAAGTAAAAATCGCGCCGGGGGCAATTTCGTCATTTTTCGCGATGGTGTCGGAATGGGCTAAAATTTGACAGGTTGATCGGAAAAAAATCGCGCCAGGGGCAATTTCGTCATTTTTCGCAACGGTGTCGGAATGGCCTGAAATTTGGCTGGTTGATTGGAAGCAAAAATCGTGCCGGGGGCAATTTCGTCATTTTTCGAGATGGTGTCGGAATGGACTCAAATTTGACTGGTTGATCGGCAACAAACATCGGGCCAGGGGCAATTTCGTCATTTTTCGCGACGGTGTCGGAATGGGGTTACATTTGGCTTGTTGACTGGAAGCCAAAATCGCGCCCAGGGCAATTTCGTCATTTTTAGCGACGGTGTTGGAATGGGCTAAAATTTGACAGGTTGATCGAAAAAAAAATCGCGCCAGGGACAACTTCGTCATTTTTCGTGACGGTGTCAGAATGGGCTAAAATTTGACAGGTTGATCGGAAACAAAAACAGCGCCAGGGGCAATTTCTTCATTTTTCCCGACGGAGTTGGAATGCGCTCAAATTTGACAGGTTGATCAGGAACAAAAATCGAGCCGTGGGCAATATCGTCATTTTTTGAGACGGTGTCGGAATGGGCTAAAATTTCGCAGGTTGACGGGCAACAAAAATTGCTCCGGGGGCAATTTCGTCATTTTTCGCGACGGTGTCGGAATTGGTTAAAATTTGACAGGTTGATCGGAAAAAAATCGCGCCAGGGGCAATTTCGTCATTTTTCACGGCGGTGTCTGAATGGGTTAAAATTTGACAGGTTGATCGGAAACAAAAATCGCGCCAGGGCAATTTCGTCATTTTTCGCGACTGTGCTGGAATTGGATAAAATTTGATAGGTTGATTGGAAAAAAAATCGCCCCAGGGGGAATTTCGTCATTTTTCGTAACGGTGTCGGAATGGCCTGAAATTTGGCTGGTTGATTGGAAGCAAAAATCGCGTCGGGGGCAATTTCGTCATTTTTCGTGGCGGTGTCGGAATGCGCTAAAATTTGACAGGTTGATCGGAAACAAAAACAGCGCCAGGGGTAATTTTGTCATTTTTCGCGACGGAGTCGGAATGGGCTCAAATTTGACAGGTCGATTGGAAACAAAAACCGCGCCAGGGGCAATACCGTCATTTTTTGCGACGGTGTCGGAATGGGCTCAAATTTGACAGGTTGATCGGAAGCAAACATCGGGCTAGGGGCAATTTCGTCGTTTTTCGCAACGGTGTCGGAATGGGCTAAAATTTTGCTTGTTGATGGGAAACAAAAATTGCGCCGGGGGCAGTTTCGTCATTTTTAGCGACGGTGTCGGAATGGGCTCAAATTTGACAGGTTGATCGGAAACAAAAATCGTGCCGGGGGCAATTTCGTCATTTTTTGCGACGGTGTCGAAATGGGCTAAAATTGGATAGGTTGATCGGAAACAAAAATCGCGCCGGGGGCAATTTCGTCATTTTTCGCGACGATGTCGAAATGGGCTGAAATTTGGCTTGTTGACTGGAAGTGAAAATCGCGCCTGGGGCAATTTCGTCACTTTTAGCGACGGTGTCGGAATGAGCTAAAATTTGGCAGGTTGATCGGAATCAAAAATCGCGCCGGGGCAATTTCGTCATTTTTTGCGACGGTGTCGGAATGGGCTGAAATTTGGCTAGTTGACTGGAAGTAAAAATCGCGCCAGGGGCAATTTCGTCATTTTTCGCGATGGTGTCGGAATGGGCTAAAATTAGACAGGTTGATCGGAAAAAACCGCACCAGGGGCAATTTCGTCATTTTTCGCAACGGTGTCGGAATGGCCTGAAATTTGGCTGGTTGATTGGAAGCAAAAATCGCGACGGGGGCAATTTCGTCATTTTTTTTCGACGGTGTCGGAATGGGCCAAAATTTGACAGGTTGATCCGAAACAAAATTCGCATCGGGGGCAATTTCGTAATTTTTCGCGACGGTGTCGCAATGGGCTCAAATTTGACGGGTTGATCGGAAACAAACATCGGGCTAGGGGCAATTTCGTCGTTTTTCGCAACGGTGTCGGAATGGGCTAAAATTCTGCTTGTTGATGGGAAACAAAAATTCCGCCGGGGGCAATTTCTTCATTTTTCGCGACTGTGTCGGAATGTGCTCAAATTTGACAGGTTGATCGGAAACAAAAATCGTGCCGGGGGCAACTTCGTCATTTTTCGCGACAGTGTCGAAATGGGCTAAAATTTGATAGGTTGATCGAAAACAAAAATCGCGCCGGGGGCAATTTCGTCATTTTTCGCGACGGTGTCGAAATGGGCTGAAATTTGGCTTGTTGACTGGAAGTGAAAATCGCGCCTGGGGCAATTTCGTCACTTTTAGCGATGGTGTCGGAATGAGCTAAAATTTGACCGGTTGATCGGAAGCAAAAATCGCGCCAGGGGCTATTTCATCATTTTTCCCGACGGTGTCGGATTGGTCTCAAATTCGACAGGTTTATCGAAAACAAAAATCGTGCCGGGGGCAATTTCGTCATTTTCCCCGACGGTGTCGGAATGGGCTCAAATTTGACAGGTCGATCGGAAACAAAAATTGTGCCGGGGGCAATTTCGTCATTTTTCGCGACGGTGTAGAAATGGGCTCAAATTTGATTGGTTGATCGGAAACAAAAATCGGGCCGTGGGCAATTTCGTCATTTTTCGCGACGGTGTCGAAATGGGCTAAAATTTGGCTTGTTGACTGCAAGTGAAAATCGCGCCTGGGGCAATTTCGTCACTTTTAGCGACGGTGTCGAAATGAGGTAAAATTTGACAGGTTGATCTGAAGCAAAAATCGCGCCGGGGCAATTTCGTCATTTTTTGCGACGGTGTCGGAATGGGCTGAAATTTGGCTGGTTGACTGGAAG
>NW_019267589.1:0-45803 GCF_002742605.1 Olea europaea var. sylvestris
TTCTCTTCTCTGTGACCTTAGTGGTTTATTTCAATTGGGCATATTATTGTTCTTCATCTTGCCCAACTAATAGCAACCGGAAGTGGGGCGGCGTTGGTGGTGGTTCGGAGTTGTCTCAAAGTGAAACTGAGCCTAGTTTACCTTGGTGTTAGCCGAAATTTGGCACTACACATTCCCATAGCATCATCTTTTGAAAACCCAAAGGATACTAAACAATTCAGTTTAGGAATCAACATCTTCTCTACACTGGAAACTAACTACATGGGATCTTGATAGGCCAATGAACACATATCCTTGAAGTTTAAGCTAGTCTGTTACACTGGAAATTAACATTTTGGGACATTTGTTTATCACCTTTGTAGAATTCTGGTTAGGGACTCTTAAATCATAGGATTGGAAATTGAAAATTGGGTTAAGGTCAATTTTAATGTCAAATTTTAGAATTTGGGGGCATATGCCAAAGATTCTGCCTAAGTCCTTTTGATAGATGCATTAAGACTAGAGGAAGGAGATGATTTCGATAATGGAATGGAAAAAAGCAGTGGGGTGAGATAGGTTTTGGGAGAGTGCTCGACCGAAGTCCACACCCATGATTTTGAGGCACGGGATTTTCTCCTTGAGTTGAAGGGAGATCTTTGAATGAGTTGGCAGAAAAATTCGAGGGCACATGCCAAAGATTCTGCCTAAAGCCTTGAATTGTTTTGGGTTTATTTGTTAGAAGATTGGATTGTGATTTGGAACCTAACACTCCATATGGCAATTTTTGAGCAGAAAAGCATGGTGAACAATGAAATGGTGGTGGCTGCAATTGACATGGTNTTTGTTCAACATATCTTGATCCAAGAATGTGTGTTCTATTTGAATTTGCATCACGTTTGGTATCTATTTACTATTTAGCATCCTTGACTAGCATAAGGCAGCAATAGGGCATTGTGTAAGGATGAAATTTTTATTTCAGGTTTATGAATTGTGATGGCGGAATTCTCAAAGGTGTGATTCCGTACTTTTCGTCAAAATTTTACTTCTCAATTCAGCAATGGCTTGCCCTAACTTGTTATTGAATATGTTGGAAATGTTTGAAGCCTTGTCGGTTTATATAATGGTGGCCTAGCCGGCTTATATGATTGATTATTATATGATCAATAATTGTATAGGCGTGCATAGTAACTATACGGAAAACTCTAATTTTGAGATGATTCGGATATTTTGTAATTGTCTTTTAGGTTAATAATTGGGCATTAGGTTGCATAATATACTGTTGAAATAATATATTTGTTTGTTGTTTTAAGGTTAAGTTTTAAGTTAGCAATACGATGCAAGATATACCGTTGAATTTTGCATTTACGTTGATTTCGTCGGGGGCCCAATTTATGGACTTCGCGTTAGACCCCAGAAACGACCTCATATATATATATATATATATATATATATATATATATATATATGTGGATGTGGCCAGTTTGATCCGTTGCCATCCGTACCTATAAACAAAAAGTAAAACGCAGTATACATGTTCGTGAATTTTTGAGAAACAGAGATTAAAATACTAAAGTCTGATTGAAAAAGAAATACTACGTTTAAATAAGTTGACGTGAAGTACTCTTCCCTACTAAACCTATTAATCTGCCCCATCAACCCCTTATCTAACCAATAATAAAATTAATACTTCGACGGCACAACATAAGGTAAGTAACATAAAAAAAAATAAAAAATAAAACTAAAAATAATAATAATAATAATAATTATTATTACTATTTATCATCTAATTCACGTAATGAAAAAGAATTAAGTGAACTTGTAACGTAGGAGGTAACACCTACTTTCTCTAAAGTTACAGTTGATATAAGAAATACAGAGCATGTTTGACAATCATTATTGTAAGAAAAAGAGTTTTAAATAGTGATTTTTAAGAGAATGTGTGGTTAAAAAGTAAAGAATTTTTTTGACATACGTATAAAATATTTTATTGTGTGAACGTGCGACTAAAATTAATCATATAATAAATTATAAAATAAATTAATAGTTATCAAACGGGCACAACCTAACCTTAATTCGAAGTATCCTCGCCAGAAGAATATTATTCTTTCATTGATTTACATGACACTTGAGCCCACAAATTTATTATGAAAATACATGTCATTCCATGAAAATGAAGAGATGGATCCAGTCCACCTGTCTAGATAGCACTGGAACAATCAACTTTATTGTTCATTGCAAGAATTTTGCTTCTTACTTTATCACTTTATTGTACAATAAATAAAAATATATTTATAATATTGAAAAAGTAAAGTCTAATGAATATTAGCAATAATACCTAACATTTCCACTGATGCGTCGACTTTTAATAGAGAAGTACCACTTGTAACAAATTTAGGGTGACTTTGATTGCGAAATATGTACGGAAAGAAATTTAATTTTAGACAATTTAATTGTTTAGAACTTGTTTATATGAAAAATATAAATTAAATATTTTTAATTGATTTAATTTTCAACCTAAAAAAATATAATACATGTTCATTTTTTATTGGTGGATAGATGAGAGAGAGAGAGAGAGAGTTACCCGAAAAACAAAAACACCCCTCTTTAAAGAAAAATATTTTCATTATTTTTGAAAAAAATATGATCGCATGATTGATCAAAAGTTGAAAAATATTTTTTATAAAAAAAATTATCAATCAAATATTTAAAAAATAAAAATTTGAATGAAAAATAACATTTTTCATGAAAAATAAAAGCCGTGGGGAGAGAGAAAATAGACAAACCATGTAAGGATCCAAGGTCCATCAATTATTTGTTTCTTCTGTCTCCTCCCTCATCCTATTATTGGTTTTTAGAAATCATTTTTCATCCCATCTCATTTCCCTATTTTTTTTTGGTTTTTTTTTTTCTTCAAAAGATAATTTCATCTTTTCTTATATTTCCCCTAGTAACCTTCATCACACTAATTTTCAACCCAAAAGATTCAATTTTGACCACAGGTATTGAATCTTTCTCAGTTATAAATTTCTGGGTTATCCTGAATTTACTGTATAAAGGCTTCAGTTAATCAATCCGTGCAAGGATGGAGATGTTCTAAGTGAATTGAAGTGTGTGTTTTTCCATAGAATTATTCCGTGGAGGTTCTGTCCGGGGTCCGATTTTCAAACACTGCAAAAGTAAATCATTAATTTGTCGTTAAGTGAAGATTCTATGAAAACCCGGACCAGCTTCTGCTTTTGTTCCATAAGTAATTAGGTTAAATGTTCTAATTAGTTAAGTTTTAAAAGCGCTCATTAGCTGTATTCTATAGTAACATTTCACACTGTACTTCTCTTTCCAAGCTGTTCTGTTCACTGGTATAGTGGGCCCTTCTCTTTCTTTGTATTCCGATTGCAATTTACATTCTGTGCGATAACGTCTACCTTTTCTTCTCCTGAATAGGTAAGCTATCTTTTTGCTCTTTTAGATCCCTGATTTTATTCTCTTCACTTATGATTTTGATTTTGATTTTAATGGGCTTTGTTTACATCCTTTTTCTCAAAATTAGTATCTTTTCTTTTCTTTTCTTGGGAGTAGCCTTTTTCCTTTATAACGCTACAACCAAAAACTTAAAGCTTTGTGAAGACTGTGAAGTAATAGTTATAAGGTTACCAAAAGAGTATTGGATCTCTTTTATACATTGTAATTGTTAATAATTCGTTTCATTAATTTTAGATTCATTTCAATTGCAGAGTAGTCCAAGAGATCGAAAGTTTTACTTCACCGCATAAAGATGAACGGAGCGGCATTGGTAGCTATTGCTGCCACAATTGGCAACTTTTTACAGGGTTGGGACAATGCAACCATTGCAGGTAATTGTTCTGTTCTTATGTTCCATGTTCCTTTTCGGTTTTATGGTCTCACTATATTATATATTTGTTTTTTCTTTATCTTGATTGCTACACTCAAGTTCATGTCTCGAAGTTTGACCGTTCTGGTACTGATTTTATTTTGTTTCTTGTGAAACTTGCATATGAAGGGTGTGATCTCTTTGCTTTCCATATTGTCTTTATTATTCTTCTTTCGATATGAGGAGGGAGAAATCAATTAGGTTTCAAGATTTACTGCAGTATTTGAATCTACCTGATTTTTAATGTGCATAGGAGCTGTTGTTTACATAAAAAAAGAGCTCGAGTTGGAATCTACCATGGAAGGGCTTATTGTGGCGATGTCACTCATTGGAGCCACGGTTATCACAACTTGTTCAGGAACAATATCTGATTCCGTTGGTCGACGCCCAATGCTTATTTTCTCATCTGGGTTTTATTTTCTTAGTGGTTTGATAATGTTATGGTCGCCTAATGTCTATGTCCTCCTTCTGGCAAGGCTCTTAGATGGGTTTGGTATTGGACTAGCTGTTACTTTAGTGCCCCTATACATTTCCGAGACTGCCCCATCAGAAATACGAGGCTTGTTAAATACTCTTCCTCAGTTCACCGGTACTGCTGGAATGTTTCTGGCGTACAGTATGATTTTTGGAATGTCCCTTCTGCCCTCACCTAGCTGGAGGTTGATGCTAGGAGTTCTTTCTATTCCTTCTCTCCTGTATTTTGCATTGGTAGTACTATATTTGCCAGAATCTCCTAGATGGCTTGTGAGTAAAGGAAGAATGCTCGAGGCAAAACAAGTTCTGCAAAAATTGCGTCGCAGGGAAGATGTTTCTGGTACATTTCTTATTCAAATTCTGGTTCATTATGATCGATTATTTTTCATTGCTGAGCTAGCATGTTAAATTTTCTGCTTGTATAAAGATGTTTAATGGTAGTCTGGATGGTCTTACATGGATCAGCACTATGAAATTTGTGAAATGTTTGACATCATGTGTTAGTTAATGGTAGTCTGGACGGTCTTACATGGATCAGCACTATGAAATTTGTGAAGTGTTTGACATCATGTGTTAGTTATGGTTTCTAAAGTTTCAAAATGTATTCATCTTCTAAGTTATAGTAGGGAGATTAGTTTTGTGAAACAATTATTCAGTTTTTCCGGTTAAGCTATATAAAGAGAAGGCTAAGTTTCCACTTTGTAAGTTGTAGTTTCTAAAGTCTCAAAATTGATGGCATCTATTTAAAATAGACTATTTTTTAAGCTGGTGCGTGCCATTTTACGTACCATTACGTATGTTAAGAAGTCCCATCGTCCCATCAGTTTTACTCACAGCTTGTCAAACTTATCTGGTCACTTCCGAGTCTAACTTTTTGCTCCACCAGGCGGTGTCTGTTATGCTCACCTTTTTTCTTATCTGTGTGATAATGATGAGCTTAAAATGGAAGACGATGTCAGCCAATGTACATTTCTCGGTGACCACTTCTTTTGTTTTATTATTTTTTGTTTGGGTGTTTTTCCTTTTTACCTTTGGGCTTGTTTGTATATAAAATTCTTAAAACTTCCTTTACAAATTGAAAGAGTGAAAATTCTTTAATGGCCTCTCTCTCTCTCTCTCTCCGTCTCTCTTGGTGGTTAAGGGGGCGGAGGGCTTTTCTTGACGTCGTACACAACCGAATAAGAACTAGATTGAGAAAAGAAAGAGGAAAAGAGGAGAAAGAGAAAAGAAGCGGGAGAGAATAGAGAGATTTTAGGAGGAGAATATCAAGTTTTTTTTTTTTTTTTTTTTAATTTGTGTCTTATTACAAAGTATAAGCTCCCTTTATATAGGGTTTCAAATAACTTATTGTAAGTAGAAAACATCTAATAAAATAGAGTTTAACAAAATACTAGACATTAAATTTAGGTAGGAAACCTAAAATACTAGAAAATCTATTACAATATTAGAGAATATAAAAACCCTAATTATGTATGTAATTTGGGTGGTCTTCCATATAATATTTCTTCCAGGTTTTCTATCATTTTCTCCTCGATTGAGATAATTCGACTCTAGCGAGAGACTATAATTTCTTATTCAAGGAGGACAAACTTTCTTCTTGACCAAATAATGAAACCAACTATACGACGACAACCAAAACTGCAAATTATCCCCGAGAATATAATCTGAGCTAGGGGACGATATTTTCTTTTAATATAGTAGTGATAGGGAACTCTAGAAAGCAATAACTTACACAATTTATCCTAAAAATATCACAGAATTCACATGAGGAGCACAATGCACTAGCACGGTATATTGACACGCGGAAACAAATGAGTGCAATATCGATGGCTTGAACTTGTCCTGACAAGCAAAATGATTCTATTACATTGAAAACAAAACCTTCATGTAAGTGAGATGACCAATTAAATGAATTATTTTTAAGTGAATGAACTTAAAAAACTTTATTTTTATTTATTTATTTATTTTTTATTATTATTATTATTATTATTATTATTATTATTATTATTATTATTATTATTATTATTATTATTATTATTATATTTTGAAAATTGGGGCAAAGAAACACGCAATAAAGCATAAAATTGACCTTTAAAATATCCAACCATATGTACGCATTAAAAAAAAAGTTTATAAGTTTCATGATTGAAAAAAATTTGTCTTCTAATTTCGGCTTGGAAATCAATTAAGGACAAAACTAAAACAATATGATGATAATTAGTAGCCAAAAATCGAAAATCAACAAAAGAAAATGCAAACTAACAATTGCCTTGGATAAAAATGAAACCACCAGGGGAGTATCACTCAGTTGGGATAACACAAAAACTTGGTCAATGTGAAAGTCACATAAACAAGTAGGCAATATCAATTTTGACATGAATTCGATGCTACGTGGAATGTTTGGCTTAGGTGGTAAGAATATAGGTACATCCTCAACTATGTAACAGTCAATTATGTCGATACTCTTATCATCGCTGTTAGAATTTTGAATAGGGTCAACAATAAAAAATTCATTTTCTTTATGATGAATAATACGACCAAACTTGGAAATGAATTGTCGAGATTGGGGTGGGAGACAGCTATGACATGTTTGGTAAAGACGAAAGGATATATACAATAGGTTGGTTTGTTGATAAGCTTCATCAAGGTTTGGGGGAGCGGGAATATCATGGTACATGATTTCAAGATTCGAACCAATGAGAAACATATACGTTGTGATGCGAAGAGCTTCATAAATATCACAACTATACAATAGCTTCTCAAAGTGGGCTAGATATTCATTAGTAGTCGATGTACCTTGCTTACAGTGCAAAGGGAATTGATCTAGTAACTAGGTTCGATAATACACAGGCGTATTTGTTACTTAATATTTATTTCATTTCATTCCATGAAGTAACAAGAGGTTGACCTACGACGATCAATATTACACAAAAACGACATCCAATAACACACAGTAGATTCAACAAGTGACATTAGCATGATAAATAAAATGGAAATCACTTATTTTGTGAAAGTCATTTTTTTCTAGCTTATCGAGTCAATCAAGAAATGACACAGGCCAGACGGCCAGCTAGACCATTAAAGTCCAATGGTAGGAATGTAGCTTGCCTAAAAGGATAATAACGTCTAGACATTTTCCCTAGATGAGGGATAGTTGTATTGATAAGTCATAGAATAATATTGAACAAGAATGAGATTGAGAAAGAGAAATGAACATTATTGTTGTAATGACCTAGGGGCTTGGTGTAGTTATAAAAGTAATATAATTTTACATGGTGTTGAGTAGAGTGCCAAAAATAAGTTATTTGAAATTTTGCAAATTATCACTTAGCGCATCCACAATATTGGAACAAAACTCTTAAACTGGATCAATTTTTGTATGATAAAAACGATCGGCCAAACGCTGGAACAAAAGTAAGGTTGTGAAGATAACTAAAAGTCTAGCTGAACGACTGATATGGAGCCAACTGTAGGCAAAATCATCTTTTTTATCGTTTCTTCTTTGTTGAAAACTGAGAATGATAATTTAAAAAAAAAAAAAACCTATTCTAATTCAAAATTTTTGCTTAATAAGGGGAGAATCCCAGCGATAGCCAAAATAGAAGAAGAAGAAGAAATAGAAAGAAAGAAAAGAAAATAATTTTGGATTAACCTCACTCTTGAACAATAGTTTTTTTTACAAAAATAAAAACTAAAACAAAGCAAGAGATAAATCTTCTTTTTAGTTGTTGAGGTAAGGGTGGATCCAGGACTTGACTAAATTTATTTTAACCTTGTCTAATAAGCATAATTTCCCCCCTTTTTTTTTAATGAAAAATGTAAATGGGATGAGATTGGCCTAGGTTGCCTTAAATCCACTACTGGTCGTGCTTGGGGGTAATTTTTGGGTGGTTGAAGGTGACTTTGGATGTGTTGTTTAAGTTTTAAATTTGAACGCAAAATTTGTGTGGTGAAAGGAAAACGATTTGCTCTGATACCAAATTTATGTAGGATGCAACAAACAAGAACAAGATCGAGAAAGCAAAGGAAGAGAGAGGAGAAAGAGAGGAGGGAGAAAATATGGAGAATTTAGGGGAAGAATGTCAAGTTTATTTTGCATCAAAATTATATCTTATTACAAAATATAAACCCCCTTTGTATAGATTTCAAAGAACATATCCTAAGCAGGAAATATCTAATAAAATACTAGAGAATCTATCAAATTTAGGTAAGAAATAACTTCTAAACGTTAAAGAATCTATTAAGATATTAAAAAATCTAAAACTCTAATTACGTATGCAATTTGGAAACTTCCATATACGATATCTTCCAGGATTATCATAATTTCCCCTTGTACATTCACATAATCAATTCTGCTTTTGTGTAATCGAATTTGATGGATCCTATAAGGAATGGAAAACGGTAAGCATATGTTTGGATTTCTATTTCTAGGTGTTCAAAAACAACTTGATCAAATAACAGTTATGGCCAGAACAATTTTTATCGATATATTTTGTAAGACTCACTAGTACTATCCTCTTTTGACCATTCATTTTTCACTATTTATGAACACCCTGCGGCACATACCCTAAAAGTTTTAAGGGTATGTTTGTGTCCCTTCTAATATGTATTGACATCAGATATTCCTTATAGTTAAGATCTTTTATGTTCCAAATTTGTGAAAGTTCTCTACTTTGGAAACTTAATGACTAGTTATATTCTTGTAAAGTTACGTCTCCCTGACCATGGTCAATGGATTTGGCCATCAAGTCACGACATGGTCTATGTGAATTCGGTACACTGGGATTGTGCCCCAACGTTGTTTTCTTTCGTGTAGCAAGCGATTCAATCCTAAGACTTCCCATAAGAGGTATTTAAGTTGAAGATTAGTACCAACTAAGAAAATCACGTTGCAGCTCAACTCCCTATGGACAGTACATATCCATAAGCTATGGACCCAATCCATATGGACCATGTCACAACTTGGCTGCGAGATCCAGTGGCCGTGGTCAGGGTATATATCATTACATTTTTGAGCTTGGGTATATAACTAGGGATATTCATTGTTTTTGGTTTTCCGCTAACTATTATGAGGATTTTGTACATTAATCATTAACAGGATGAAGCCTATATAATTGCAGTGCTATAATGGCATTAATGGATGAAGCCTATATAAAACGTGTCATTGCTGCTTCAGTGTGGGTGAATTTATCATTGCAGTGTGATAATAGCCATTAACATGATGGAGCTTATATAGAATGTATTATTGCTGTTCCAGTGTGGGTAAATTTACAGGGATAAAGTCTACTTCGATATGGTTTGAACTTTTAAGCTGTTCTCATGGTATTCATTAGTAAAGAAAAAGGTTACAAGCATATTTACATTCTTTACTTTGTCAGATTTAGTTAAAAAGGGGAAGATTTTCTGCACATTTAGGCAGGGTTTCTTGGTACTGTCGATTCCTTTGTTCAATAAAAATAACAAACACCAATAAGCCCTACACAAATCCTTTTCATCAATATGTTTGATTCTACATGTATTGGAAATCAAAATAAATATGTCTTTAGCAATCACAACAGTTCATGATAGTTTTGGTCCATCCCGACTTTTCTAACCTGTCGTACTAGCTCACATCCCTCTTATGGAACAAAGTTTCTTTAGGCATATGTAAGACATGTCACAACCACCCAAGTCCTCTTTCCATTCATAATTTCTTTGTTTCATAGTTATGCATACGATAAGATTAGATGTGCTTTCTGGATGGTTTTTTCCAGTTAGGCGTATGTTGAAATGAGGATAGTGATAATAGAATCTGGATTAAGATCCCTTGCTTTTCAGCAGAATCTGCATTGCATATTTTTTGCATACTCACTCAAGGCCAGAAGTCTACTGTCAAAAGTAAATGAAAACTATTAAAAGGAATATAATAGTTGGAAACTGGTAAAAAACATTAATTTCATTCTGCACTTGTTTCTTATATGGCAACTTGTAGCTGTGGTCTAATTATAATGGTCGAATTCTCCACTTTAAAACTTTTAGATTTATTCGCAAATTTGTTCACTTGGTAAAGGATAGTCAATTCGTTATCAGCTTCCTTGTTTATAATATATGTTGTTTGAGGTATACTGGCTGTAAAAACTGTTTGTTTTACAACTTAGATGATTAAACTTGTCATTACCGTCCAATGACCTTCTTTTCCTACTTTAACACCATGTATTAATTGATCAAAGGATCTTGTATAGATGTTGATTTGTTCCTCATTTTGTTTCCTCCATTTATTTTTATTTTTTATTTTTTTGCCCCTAGATCTGGTTAAGTTTTCACTATAAAACCATTTCGAGTTTTCTTATTTTCTTTGATCAAATATCCTATGAAATATCAAAGTTTTTTGAATTGTTATGTTGATTGTGCTGATGTTCCTCCTTCCATAGGTGAGATGGCTTTACTGGTTGAAGGTCTAGCAGTTGGTGGTGACACATCCATAGAAGAGTTCATAATCGGTCCAGCAGATGATCTTAAGGAGGATCACGAGCCATATACTGATAATGACCATATCAAGTTGTATGGACCTGAGGATGGCCTCTCATGGGTTGCCAGGCCTGTTAATGGACAGAGTAGCATAGGCCTTGTCTCCCGTCAAGGAACCATGGTAAATCAGAGTATGCCTCTCATGGATCCTCTTGTAACGCTCTTTGGCAGTGTCCATGAGAAGCTACCAGAGACAGGAAGTATGCGAAGCATGCTATTTCCAAATTTCGGGAGCATGTTCAGTACAGCTGAGCCTCATATTAAAAATGAAGAATGGGATGAAGAGAGTCTTCTGAGAGAAGGTGATGGTTACACATCAGAGGCTGGTGTTGACTCAGATGATAATTTGCATAGTCCATTAATCTCACGTCAAACTACCAGCATGGAGAAAGACATGATCATCCCTCAGTCCCATGGAAGCATTCTTAGTATGAGACGTCATAGTAGTCTCACGCATGCCAATGCTGGAGAATCTGTTGGTAGCATGGGTATTGGTGGTGGTTGGAAGTTAGCATGGAAATGGTCCGAGAGAGAAGGTGAAGATGGAAAGAAAGAAGGAGGTTTTAAAAGGATTTATTTGCATGAGGAGGGAGTTTCTGGGTCAAGACGTGGGTCTCTTGTTTCAATCCCTGGAGGTGATGTTCCTGTTGATGGAGATTTCATCCAGGCAGCTGCTCTGGTAAGCCAGCCTGCTCTTTATTCTGAGGAACTTATGAGTCAGCATCCAGTTGGACCTGCGATGGTGCACCCATCTGAAACCACAGCAAAAGGGCCTGGTTGGATTGCTCTTCTCGAACCTGGAGTTAAACATGCATTAGTTGTTGGAATTGGGATCCAAATACTTCAGCAGGTATTGTCCAAGTTTCAGCTTTCATTACGTGCATAAAATGGAAGTTTGTTAAGTGTTAAACCTATTATGAACCATTCAAGTTAATTGGATCTCAAATATTAGTTTCAAATTTCAAAGTATTGCAGTGTTCTCCGTAACATTGTTCTATGCTAGAATGATATTCTTTAATTCTTATCATTTTCTCCTTGTGTGCTTCTACCTCTCTGTATTGCTCACTATTTCTTTACTGGTATGCACAAATTACTTCATAAATACAAGAAAGTCAATTATGTAGCTTGGTTCAAGTGGAAATAAAAAATGGAATTCCTTTACAGAAAGTATCTATCTGGCCAACAGGGGTGAAGAAATGTGTGTGGGTATGCATCTAAGTTATGATGGTGAATGGATAACCTTCTTTATGAAATACTTCACCTCAAAGTATAATAAAACTAGTTACATTTTGTTAATTTTATTTGGTAAAAAAACAATCTTTTTTCAATTGACGGTTTAAACCCTTGTCTTTATTTTGAGATGACCAAAGTAGTGCATATAAAGACAGACTAGATCTTAGCTCAAAGGATTGAATTATAAACTGAAAAACTATATTAAGAGGATAAGAGCTAATGTCTAGAAAATGATGTGAACAATTTATGCTATCATGTTAGTGGTCCTACTAATATCCAGTTTTCATCTATAATATATTACTTTCTCCTGCCTATCTCAATCTTTACAGGTACTACCCTTACAGTGTTTTGGATTCACCATTCCATTCTATGACTTGACTTTATTTATATTAACTTTCTCTATACATTTGGAGGCATTGCATTGTCCATTCTACTGAAGAATTTATCCATTTTAGAAATAAGATGTTATATAAAACATTAGTAGAAAAATTGTTGTGGCTATCACTTGTGGCTCAATGTTTCTTGCTTATTTCCTTCTTCTTCTTCTTTTTTCCTTATTAAAAAAAATAAAAAATAAAATTGTTTCCCTAATAACCTTAGTTAAGATGAGTAGACTTTGTTGGCTAATTCACTTATCTGATAAGAGCCCCTCATTCTTTCTCATGTTTCTGCAGTTTTCCGGTATCAATGGGGTTTTGTACTACACACCTCAAATTCTTCAGCAGGCAGGCGTTTCAGTTCTTCTTTCTAACCTTGGCATTGGATCAGAGTCTGCATCTTTCCTCATTAGTGCATTTACAAATGTTTTGATGCTTCCTTGTATAGCTGTTGCTATGAGGTTCATGGATCTATCTGGCAGAAGGTAGCGCTTTTTTTATTATTTATTATTTTTTAAATTCCTGTTCTTTTCTTTAATTTTCCGATGCTGATTGGTCCAAGCTCTTTCTGAACTTCTCAAATTTTGGGCTTCAGCGTTTCTTTCAATCTTTTCAGTCAACATGCTGTTTTACTCTTCCAGTTAGAAGTGACTGACTATAAGAAAATCAGCCACTTTTTTTTTCCTTCTGCTGAAATGCATACACAAGAAGTCGTATTTTCTGTAATGGTCAATGACACTAAGTGGTTTGATTAAGTGAGTTCATAATAATCCTTTCTTTTTGGGTAAAACCATGTTAAAGAAATGTTATCGTCTTAAATGTGTAGAGTTCTCTTTAATGATAGCCTAATGTGAAAATACATCATAACTCATTTTACAGGTCCTTGCTGCTCACGACTCTCCCGGTGTTGATAGTGGCACTCATCATTCTCGTCATTGGTAATGTTTTTGATTTTGGAGCCATAGCTCATGCCGTTATCTCAACGATCTGTGTAGTTATCTACTTCTGCACCTTTGTCATGGCCTATGGGCCAATCCCGAATATTCTCTGCTCTGAAATATTTCCTACAAGAGTTCGTGGAATGTGCATTGCCATCTGTGCTCTAGTTTTCTGGATTGGTGATGTCATTGTTACTTACACTTTGCCAGTGATGCTTAGTTCGATTGGATTAGCTGGTGTTTTTGGCATTTATGCCATTGTATGTCTCATCTCCTTGATTTTCATATACTTGAGGGTTCCTGAAACGAAGGGCATGCCCCTGGAGGTCATTACTGAGTTCTTTGCTGTTGGAGCGAAACAGGCTAAACAAGAGTAATGGGAGAAGCTCGATTCTGTTGTTCTTTGTTGGTGCTGAATATGTTATGTCGTCTGTAGGTAGTTTTGTGCGACGTTTGTTTGTTCGTGTAGTTATATAATAGAGAAATATTATACATTTTCTCTACTGTATGTCCTAAATTTGAACTGCTGGAATCCATTATCTTTGCTAGAGCTTATAATCAATTAAGGAAAAAGAATTAAGAAACACAAGTGCATGCCTAAGGATGTAAAGGTGGGCTGTGCCATGCATAGCTTTCGAGGCCTGCATTGGCCCTTTTTGATATTTTTTGGCCTTTTGGACCCGTTTCCTGAACCTGTATCTAGTGGTTCAATACCAATATAAGGGCAAATATATTTGGAATTATGAAGAAAGTGTAGTATATTGGGAATTATGAAAAGGATATGGGCTTAATTTTTTCGACTAAAATTTGACGAGTTAATTTAATGAGCAATCACTAACGTTACTATCTGTTATTATTTGCTCCCTCAAAAATAATAAAAGTTACAAGTTGTTCACTCATTTTTACATATCGTTACATGCACCATTTATCTGAATTTCTTTTGTCCACTTAGGGAAACAAATCTATGTGACGGATGATAATTCTATGTGATAATGTATGGTGTTATAACTTGATAGTTAATTAAATGACTAATCACCAATATTTTTATTTGGTTACTATTTGATCACTCAAAAATAAAAAACTTATTAGTAACTCATTCAGTTTTACACAGTGTTACTCATTAATCATCCATCTCATAGAAACCTTACTAGGTTTGCTGCCCTTTTCATAAGCAGGCTTTGATTGATAGTCGAAGACTATAAAATTCACAATCCTCAAAGTATGATATGTCACGAACACTATTGACTTCATCTACCCGATGACCTCTTCAATTAGCAATTCGTCAATGAGCGTATAGCAGCTGTGGACTTCATTTGCCTTGAGCTCTTTGACATTAATGAAACATTCCAGGAAATTGCGGTCACAATGTTCTTCTACCTTTTTGGAGAGGCCTATTGAAATGTGATCCTATTGGCTAAAGGCGGGTTTTGGACTTCGGATTTTGGAAGAGAAAACGCGATTAAGCAACTGAGTTCATCTCAGCTGTTGATAAACCACGACTATTCCGAGCCACTAGAGGCAGGTATAAATGGAGTGCCTCTCATTTGCAAGAAAAGAATAGTAACTGTAACGACCCAAAATTTAAAGATTTGGAATCGTTACTAAAACATTTATTTCATAATTAAATAAATTATGTCAAACATTCTACATGAAAATTTTTCTAGTTCCATCTATAAAATAAATAAAGTCTGTGGAAAACATAATTAATTGAACCATGTTCCAAATATTAAACTTCAAATCTAACATGAAGATAAAACTGAAATAACGCAAAGAGAAATAAATAAATAAAACTTGCTAATCATGTTACTCAGAATTTATTTATCTTGAATTTCATAATTTCTGGCATTACAACTCCACCGCATCGCCCGCCAACCAACGACCCGTTCTAATCTGTGGGGAGTAGGGAAAATGGTGAGTACATGGAAATACTCAGTAGGATATAAAAATTAATGGTGCGATCCCATATAAAAATTTTAAAACATGCATCAGAAAAATCATACCGTCTCATATCTTTAAAATCCGGTAGGAGCTCATATCATAACATATCATATTGTTGTACCGGAATGGCCATATCATTCACATCATAACATATCATATTATAACTTTAACTTTCATGAGTATAAAATTCATCAGCATAAAAAAAAATATTTACACGGGACATAAAAACACTGCACCTCATATCCTACCTTATTAGATCGTTAGAATTTTTGGATGACAAAATCCAAGAAATCACGCTCCAAAAATCCTTCTCGCTGCTTCAAGAATTTATATTGTTTGAAATTGACTTCCTATTTTAAATTTCAATACCATAGGTATAAGTATTTATAAACCCTTTTTTTAAGGTATAACGTAATATTCCTTTTACACTGAATAAATATGGAGTCTGTAATTTACCTGATTTCAACACTCTTCTTTCTCTACAACCGTGTGCTTATACATATGTCTTCTTTTGATATACATCTATAAATATATCCCACATGATCTAATCTAACAAAGTGGGTGTGTAGTTGAGGATACGTGTAGCAGTAGGATAGGAGAATGGATAAATTTGGAAAACAAACTTTTTGAAATAAAATAATTGATCAAATCTTGTCAACCAACTTTATCACTCAACAAGCAATACCTCCCCCACACGTGGCCAACAAATTGGAATCAATAAAGTCTCTCTCTCTCTCTCTCTCTCTCTCTCTCTCTCCGTCCCCTCTTATATATATTTATTATTATTAAAATATTCAACCCTAACTTAACAAAGATTCTTCATTCTTTTCACGTGACTTGAGAGAAAATTTAAATTCATTAAATAATCAATTAAAATATAATTGTAAAGCTCTATCTTTCAACCTCGATAATTTGGGCTTCGCTAATCCAAATTAACTTTTTCTCGAGCCTAACATGCATGATTAATTACGACCTATCCAACGAGCCCAATATTCATATACTTATTATCGCTCCATTAGTATCTACATTTTAAGCCAAATGAAATCGAAATTTACTATATATATACTTTAGTCCCTAAACTTTCAAAACATTAAAATATAGCATAAATAAAATTAAATTATATTCTATAAAATTTCGGGATATTATAGTAACCCTCTCTCCCAGTTGCACCTCTGGTTTTATGGTTTTACTTTGGGCATGCTTGGGAGTTTTTATTTTTATTTTTTGATTGAATGTAATTGGGATGTAGAGGAGAAACCTTGGGTTTTTGGCAGGATACCAAGATGTAGCTGGATTCTTGACGAAGTTTTAGTGCATTGGAGAGGTATTCACTGTAAGGTGGAACACCAACAGAGACTCGAGCCATTTTCGGTGAACTGTGAGCCCCAACGCAGTTGAGGCAAACATTTTGGTGATATTATTCTTCCTCAATAATTTTCTTTTTACCATTTTGACAGCATTTTGAAGGCTTAATTGCATACTATCAAATCTTCTTCAAATGATCATTACTGAATCAAACAAATAAGAATTAGGCCCCTTGTACACCGGGCTTTAGAGCTCAGTGTACACTCCCCTCACATGAGGGGAGGGGCCCACTCCCAATTAATGTGCGGCCCCCGCCTCCCATGTGAGGGGGGCTGTACACATGTAGCACCCCCCAAATATGCGAAGTTTAAAACAATGTTTTTGACATTCTTTTGCAAAACTTCGCTAGCGAATTTACAATCTATTCTAAGTAATAATTCCTAATTTAAAAGGTCATCTTGGAATTTAGAAATATATTTTAACGTCGAAAGATCTTACTTTTTAATAGTTGAGTAATTTTTTGGGTAGACTATTATGTCCCAGAAGCATATCTAATGAGTTCTTTATAGCTTTTATCAGGATTCTTCTGTTTAAGTATCCTTCATAGCCCAAATTGGATGCATCTTTCTCAAACTATGGAACTGACAAACCTTAACAAGGGATCTGCTTCCTTTTAAGTTTTATTCTTTTGACAGCCTCAATATAAGAAGAGAAACTTCAGTAGGTGGTCGCACTGTCACATGGTGCGACCGCCCTATTAGGGTGCACCACCTCGACATGTGGCCTACCACACACCCGAGTGTGTGGCCACCCGTCGAAGTGGCGTCTCGGCAATGGGTGGTGCGCCTGCCCCCTGAAGATTTAATCTAGTTAATCATTAGTCCATTGACTAGGCTGTTTTCTTAGCCTGTGAAAAAATTATTTTGCTATCATATGCAAGATTTTTTTTTAAGTCTGCGATATAATTAAGACTTCCTACTAACCTTTGTAATTGTTCTTTTCCAAGATTTTACCTGGGAATTTAGAAGCAATTTCAATACTTCTATCAACTGGTATTATTGTCCCTTCTTTAATTTGGTGTCCCAAAATCATATTTTCTATCTAAAATAATTGCATTTTTTTTTTTTTGGCCAAGATAACCAAGCCATTTTCTTAATGACGTCGACTAGAGTATTTAAATGTTTGAATTGTAGGTTAATATTTTGGGAAAAGACTAATATGTCATCAATTTAATTTATAATTAATGTAGATAATTGGAGATAAATTTCGAAAAGTATTCTTTTACCTTTTATGTTAGTGGATATCCCATAGTCGTCAATTAAGATATGTTTAATTTTGTTCAAAAAGGGAATTCCTTAAATTATATTTTGGGAGAGATTTTTAAACATAATGAAGGATGAATTTATACATAATCCCTCTTGCAAACATATGCATTAGAAAGTTTATATTTTACTTTCATATTTACTCTATTAACTGTTGTTAAACTTTAATGTATAATCCCTCTTCTTAGAGAAAAATTACATGACAGAAACCTTTCTGAGTATGCTGTCCTTTTCATAAGTAGGTTTCCATGCACCATAGTTTGCCAGTTTCCGTACATTTTTGCATTTCAATTTTTGAACCCACAACACAAAAGATTTGGATCCGCCCCTACACAGAGTTCTATACTTTGATCACTCATGCTTTACTGAGTTACAGGACTTCATTAAGCTTCTCCGGCCAATTAATATCAAAGGCATCTTGCCTTTGTCTCCCTTTAGTATCGACCCTTGTTATTCCGTTCAACACCTTTGTGAAACAAAGCAAGCATGTAGGAGGTAACACCAGAAGCTTGATAATGAAGAGAAGCTTGAAAAAGTTGAAAATGATGAAATCAAATCTACAAAACGCAGTACACCGAGTGTTATACATGCACTATTTATCTGAATTTCTTTCGTCCACCTAGGGAAACAAATCAGTGTGACGAATGAAAATTCTATGTGATAATGTTTGGTGTTATAAATCGATAGTTAATTAAATGACTAATCACCAACATTTTTATTTGGTTACTATTTGATCACTCAAAAGTAAAAACTTATTAATTACTCATTCAGTTTTACTCAGTGTTACTCATTAATCATCCATCTCATAGAAACCTTACTAGGTTTGCTACCCTCTTCATAAGCAGGCTTCGATCGATAGTCGAAGACTATAAAATTCACAATCCTCAAAGTACGATATGTCACGAACACCATTGACTTCATCTACCCGATAACCTCTTCAATTGGCAATTCGTCAATGAGAGAATAGCAACTGTGGACTTCATTTGCCTTGAGCTCTTTGACATTAATGAAACATTCAAGGAAATTGTGGTCACAATGTTCTTCTACCTTTTCGGAGAAGCTTATTGAAATGTGATACTATTGACTAAAGGCGTGTTTTTGACTTTGGAAGAGAAAACACGATTTAGCAACTGAGTTCATCTCAGCTGTTGAGAAACCACGACCATTCCCAGCCATTGGAGGCAAGTATAAATGAGGTGCCTTCTCATTTGCAAGAAAAGAATGGCAACCCTCTCTCCCAGTTGCACCTCTGGTTTTACTTAGGGTATGCTTGGGAAGTTTTTTATTTTTATTTATTTATTTTTTTTATCGTTTGGGTGGCAACATTTATGAGAGTTTAGAAAATCGGTTGCTATATTTTTGGACATTGGTTTTGGATGGTTTAAAACTACCCAAAATTGGGTTGTATAATTTTGACCGGTTCTCTCAATCCATCAAATCGGCGAATTTTCAACGTTTCTCATATTCTCTTCTAATTTTATACTCTATTAAATAAATTATTTCCAACCAACATATTTTCTTTAAAATTAACTTGTAAATAAAAGTATATTAACTAAAAAATATTTATAACCCAAAAAAAAATTACAATATAATTTTAAAAATATTTCTAAGTAAAATATTATTTATAAAATAAGAAAAAATACATTATAATTAAAAAAAATTACTTTTAAGTAAAAATCACTTTTATTTAAAAAATTTGTATACTACTAATAAGATATAAATTCACTTAAAAAACATTAAAAAAGTTACTTATAAATAAAAAAATTACTTAAAATTATTTAAAAATATAAAATTAACTTGTAATTGTAAAATTTACTTATAAGTAAAAAATATTAAATTAAAATTTTAAATAAATATTTAACTTTATTTAATTTTTGAGGTTAATTATTAACTTATATGTAAAAAAATTACTTATAAGTAAAATATCACTTATGAGTAAAAAAAAAAAAATCATATAAAACTCTATATTGAAAATTTTACTAAGGTACATGTAATTTTATTCTTTTAAAAAACTTTTAAAACTGATGGATAATAAACTCTCAGGTATAGGTTCAAGAGGTTTAAAAACAGCTATGAAGATCACTCAAAGTCGATCAATTCATAAATGCTCAAAATCGATACTTTAAGAAAAGTTCATAACGAGTATGCTAAAACTTCCAAGCAGGCCCTTAGTGTAAAATCTCTGTAAATCTTCATTAGTAGATGGGTGATCTTGTTGTGATTTGAGAGCATGCAAGAGTTAATTGTTCCAATTTAGAGTTATTTCCATTTGTTGAATGTAATTGGGAGGAGAAACCTAGGGTTTTTGTCATTATACCAAGATGTAGCTGGATTCTTGACAAAGTTTTAGTGCATTGGAGAGGTATTCACTGTAAGGTGGAACAACAACACAGACTCGAGCCATATTCGGTGAACTGTGAGCCCCAACGCCATTGAGGCAAACAATTTTTAACATCCTTTTGCAAAACTTCTTTGGCGAACTTACAATCTATTCTAAGTAAGAATTCTTGATTTAAAAGGTTGTCTTAGAATTTAGAAATATATTTTAATGCCGAAAGATCTTACTTTTTAATAGTTGAATAATTTTTTGGGTAGAAGTATATCTAATGAGTTCTTTATAGCTTTTATCAGGATTCTTCTGTTTAAGCATGTGCATCTTTCTCAAACTATGGAACTGACTAACCGTAGCAAGGGATCTGCTTCCTTTTAAGCTTTATTCTTTTGACAGCCATAGTATAAGGAGAGAAACTTCAATGGGCCGTGCAAATTCTTTTGACAGCCTTAGTATAAGGAGAGAAACATCAGTGGGCCACCACACACCCCAAGTGTGTGGGCCACCCGTAGAGATGGTGTCTCGGCATTGGGTGGTGTGCCCGCCCCACTGAAAATTGAGTCCAGTTAAGCATTAGTCCATTGACTAGGCTGTTTTCTCAGCCTGTCAAAAAGTATTTTGCTATCATATGCAAGATTTTAATTTAAGTTTGCGACATAATTAAGACTTCTTACGAACCTTTGTAATTGTTTCTTTTCCAAGATTTTACCTGGGAATTTAGAAGCAATTTCAATACTTCTATCAATTGGTATTATTGTCCCTTCTTTAATTTGGTGTCCCAAAAATCATATTTTCTATCTGAAATAATTGCATTTTTTAGCCAAGATAACCAAGCCATTTTTCTTAATGACATCGAATAGAGTATTTAAATGTTTGAATTGTAGGTTAATATTTTGGGAAAAGACTAATATGTCATCAATTTAGTTTATAATGAATGTAGATAATTGCAGATAAATTTCGAAGAAAAGTATTCTTTTAACCTTTATGGTAGTGGATAACCCATAGTCTTCAATTAAGATATGTTTAATTTTGTTCAAAAAGGGAATTCCTTAAATTATATTTTGGGAGAGATTTTTAACCATAAGGAAGGATGAATTTATACATAATCCCTCCTGCAAACATATGCATTAGAAAGTTTATATTTTACTAGGTTTCCATTCATAACCTGTAAAATTTGCAATCCTCAAGGTTCGGTGTTGTTTCACAAAAATCATTGACTTCATCTACCTCGATAACCTCTTCAATTAGCAATTCGACGTGCATGTAACAGGCGTGGACGTCATTTGCCTTGAGCTCTTTGACATTAATGAAACATTCAAGAAAATAGCGATCACAAAGTTCAATGGATTCCATCAGCATAGTATAGCTATTTGAGCAATTTGTACTAACACAAGCACACTTCCAAATTAAAAGA
Source organism: Olea europaea var. sylvestris (assembly GCF_002742605.1). NCBI lineage: Eukaryota > Viridiplantae > Streptophyta > Magnoliopsida > Lamiales > Oleaceae > Olea > Olea europaea. The sequence continues at coordinate 21,709 of NW_019267589.1, forward strand.
ATACTAGCAATTCAATGCTTGTCGATCCATAATTTTGTGGTAGGAGTATGCAAAGAAAACTTATGTTAGTTATTACACGATCAAGCAATTGAATTTCAAGTTAGCACACAATTAGAAATTATACATAATTAGAAATTATACATAATCAAATTGGCATAAAACCTATCAAAATATATAAATATTAACCTAAATTATGTTGTTCATCTTAACAATAAGAAATTGAGCCATATTGATAAAATTAAATAACAAAAGGATGAAAGAGATTAATAGGATGTTCAATACAATGAATAAAGAAATAATTCCAAGCAAATTGCTGATATTTTGGCACCCAAATTCCAACAAAGATCTTCAATTCTTCCTCATCATTAGTTGTATATCTTTTTGCTAGTTGTATTCTTCAATATTCAAATCCCAAATTTAAATACAAATATTGAGGAATTAATTTGTTTTGATACGTAATTTACCCGCAAGAAAGTATCTTTAACTCCTTTTATTTGAAAGCAAGATCCATATTTATAGACTATTTAAGCCCTTGTTTGAACCACATTATTTTTCTTATAATGCATTTTTGAATAGTGTATTGATAGGAAATGTGTAGTTAAAATGTAAAGAAAAATTTTGAATTTGTGTGTAATATTATTTTATTGAAAAATGTATGGTTGAAATGATGTCGAATCACTGTTTAAGAATGTATTTTAAAAAAAAATGTGGCTCGAACATGGCCTAAGTCAAAAAATAGAGTCCCAAATAGGATAGAGAGTCATAATTATGGTCAAATTAGAGTTTTTTAAATCACAAAAATTAATTTTTTTTCTTATGCAATTTAGTCCCTATTTCTTCTTTCTTGCTTAGATTGAGTCCTTGACATTTTCATTAAGGTCATTCAACTTCAAAACATGAATCTTGCATATCCAACTTCCAAAAAATGTCCAACTTTAATCCTTTTTTTTTTTCAATTGTTGCTTCTTTTCATTTGTTCTCATTCAATACCAAGTTTTCTCTTAAAAAAATCAATAAACAAGCATAATTGTGTATCAAACTCATAATCACATCCAAAGACTACTTTTGATGGCCAAGATAAATTTACTATTTACACTTATTAATCTATATTATAGGAAAGGTTTTAGACATACTTAGATTTGAATCAACTCAGAGAATGATTCGAACTTTCCTACCAAATCAATATGAAATTAATATACAACTCCAGGTAGAGGCAGAAGAAGGTCTCAGAGTATGGTCACAGATCTGGAGTTGCTTTCTTTAAATCTTCACAATCATATGAGAACCTTTATTTTTTTTCATTTTTTTTTTTAAGAATTCTGATGCCTCACATTGATAAGAAACAGTACTTGACCATCACGCGAAGCAAGATAAGAGCTTGCAGAAAATTCGTACGCAGTGGCGGATAGTGAATTTTCCTTTGAGAGCAGGGAACGAATTAAGTAACATTGAATTCATCAAATAACAAAATAACAAAATAAACAATGTATGCCAATGACCGGAGTTGGAACTAAGAAGCAACGCTCATGGCAGTTATTCAGGCCCAAAACCATAGGGGGCCTACTTTGCCCCAAAGTGAATTTTTTTTTTTTTTTTTTAAGAAGGAAAAGGAAAATAATTTTTTCATTAATTGTGAGATTATTGAGATATTTATTTGTTGTTTTAATGTTGAATTTTAAGTTAGCAATATATTATATAACACACTGTTGAATTTTGTATTTATGTTGGTTTTGGAGGCCTAATTTTTGAACTTCGTCTCGGACCCCGACAATCACAGGACCGGCCTTGGTGTACTGTGGTTAAATTTACACAGGCATGGACACTTTAAATGGCAAGTAAGGTAATTTGAACTTGTTGCCTCTTACAAACTAATCCATCGGAAGTTCTATTAATCATCACGGATTACATGTAGCTTTTTCTTTTTCATTCTGTTTTTGGGAAAATGGAATATCAATCATTGAGATGATACTTTTTATGTTCTTAAAATCGTGGTTTGAAACAAAATAAAACCTCTAAAAATGGCTTTATTTGATTTGAAAATTTTAGAGCCATTTAAAATGATTTTGTTTTAAAATAGTTTAACATCGGCTCATGTTCACATCTAGTTTATATGGAGACTACATATTTTGCTAAAGCGTAAGTCTTGTGGCTACATTCTCGAAACTCAAAACGACATCTGAATCATGTAATGAAGGTATATCAACCAATGAAAACGGACCTTCATTGGCACCTGTCTCAAGCCACTTGTAAACAATTGCATCACTTGGCTTGAACCACTTTCTATCCACATGTTTTCCTAACCTTTGTGCCTCGCATGGTTGATTGCCTGCATGACTAACAGCAGTTCAACCCCTAAAGGCCACCGTACATGGGTAGATATAAATAAATATATATTTTTTATCTTTTATTTCCCATTTTGGAGTCACGATTATCAACTTATTTCAACATGGGTATGTTGGGCATGAACGGTCTTAATTAGTACAATTTCAAAGTATTCATGGAGAACATTTATAACAAATCATTTGGATTCGTTGAACGGCAATTCAGAATAGCAAGCTAAAGATAGGTGCAAGAAATGGATTTAATAATTGAAGTTCGTTTCAACTTTTCAGACGTTAATTTTACTAAAATATTATTTTGGCGTCAGTTGACTCGTTTCGCTCAAATAATTAAATGAAAAATATGATGAAATTTTCAGACGTATACAGTGAGCCTCTAAGTAATTTTTATGAAAGATATGATGAAATTTCGCTCAACCTTACCCTGCATTACGCATATATTTAACACAATACATTAATCTTGAATGAGTTTAGGAAGTAGATTTATGTTACTTGTCCATTTTCAAAGTTTATAGATGTTCATACCTCAGATTTTGTTAAATTTTATGTAGTCATTTGGTTCTCAACTAAGACTGTAATCTGAAATATTTTCCAGAGTGTGTTCTTCACTTTTCTATACAAAACGAGTTGGGTTCAGTTCGAAAATCCTGAAAAACTTTCTCTTATGAGACTTGGAATCATGCCAATCTGGCGACTGTATAATTAATTATGGTAGGCTTTTCAAAATATGACAGTGTTACTTCTAGATTGAATTCTGGTAACGTGATATTTTTTTGAACCTTTTGACTAACTAAATGGAAGAGATAAGTCATCAAATTGGAGTACGTCGTCCAAAATCACGTTTAATTGTTGCAGGTCATTTAGTCTACTTACAATAGTATTAATTAGTATATCATATTTTGTACAAGCTTGGCTCCAGTTGTTGTGCAGCTTTCAAGATGTCACAATGGCAACAATAAACAACGTTTATTAATCTTGTTAGCTAAATTTATTTCGCAATTCAATATAGACTTAATAGGGTTGATAGGAATATGAGGAAAAAAAGTGTAATAGAAGTGAATAAATTAAAGCATTGCTTCTTATACAGAAGGAAAGCTTATAGATGACTAATAGAATACACACAATGGGGGTGGGTAGGGTTTTTTTGACAATATTTTATTCATATGGGGCTCACCTCCGTGTGAGTATCTATAATGGTTCTGTGAAGGGACATTCTGTACAAATGGAAAATTCTCATAAAAATGAGTAATACTATCAATCTATCGTGTTGATGGTAGTTAGGCGACATTAATTGATTTGTATTAATGGCACTTAAATGCTATCCTAGACTACTGACTATAGATAGTATTACTCGGGAGAATTGGACGACAAATAATTGGACAGCTGTAAAAAAGCAAGTCCATTTCTTTTGTGTTTACTCTCTCCTTACCTTTTCTCCTTACCTTTGTGTAAATTTAGCATTCAAAGCACTTATATGCAACCACGAGCAACTTATCCATGATATTATTAATGCTTATAAAAGATAATCCATTTCCAAATGGACAAAACCGTCTATTTGGGACCAAAGACGCTACAAAATAAAAACTTTGAGATGACACAGTCTAAATAAGTAAGCTCGCGAACAAGTTGCTACAAGTTCAATAGCTTGAAGAGTAAGAGGGCAATTTTTCCCAAAAAATCATAATTGTTATCGCCATTTTAATGCAAACTCTGTTAATGACTTTTCACTATAATCTTACTCCATCAAATAGTATGCAAAAATTTGATCATGTATAGGTTTTGAATATGTATGTTTCTTTCCATAAGAGCTACATAAAATATAACCTTACCTTGTTAGAAGTTTTAAACTTTCACTGCTTTCCACGACCTTTGCTGTAAGGTGATGAGCCCAACAAGTGTGTTTGTATGGTTTTTGTGGAGAGATTGTCTCTTTGATTCATTTCAGAATAAATGTTCCAGCGATTTATGGAATTGAAAATATATTATAGGGAAGGTTCTTGACCTACTTAGATTAGAATCAACTAACAGAATTTATACAGGTATGGGTAATTTAAATCGCCAACCATGAGAGATGACTAATCCATCTCAAGTTCTATTAATAAAGACGGGTCAGATATCATGTGTTGGGTTTTGATACCCAATAAATCTCGGGCAATGATATTAAACAGTGTCGTATTATATTTCACAGGCCGAGGCCGATGAGTGAAATATATATCAACCAATCAATTCATATACTAGATTCAAAAAAACATGGGCTACTAGTTGCAACTTAATTGGTTTTAATGTCACCTTGGCCTAAAATCACTTATAGGAGGGCTTCCTAGTATCCTGGCCCATTACTTTGTGTCTTGGCCCAATCTCTTTGTCCTAGCCCAAATTGAGATTATACCTAAAGCTATATATCCTCCTTCCTTTGAGAGAAAATGTGTGTTGTTGCCTTTGTTTGAGAAGAGAGAAAAACAGCTTCTTCTTATGACCTCATTCAAGTTCTTGCCTTCTTCTTGTCTTGTCTTTGCCTTTGTGGCTTGCAATCACCACCATAATGTTGTTACTTTGTGGGTGAGAAAGGAGAAAAACAACCATGAGTGGATTGAGTTGTGGTTTGAAGTTTTGGTTGGTTGGTTGATATATTGATTGTTAAGTTTGGTTTAAGCCCGGAATCCACCTATTGGAGATCCATTCCTCAACATCATGATTCTTTTTTCTTTCTGATTTGGGGAAATGCGAGATCAATCATTGAATATTAAATTGTACAAGTTGGCACTTATCAAACAATTCCCACATAAAAGTTCCCATTCTTATTAATGAATAAAAATTGATACACATGTCCACAACGATTAGGACCCTAAGGCCTAAGGAAAACGGCGTTTGCTACCAAAATAATAATAATAATAATAATAATAATAATAATAATAATAATAATAATAATAATAATATTGCTAACCCATCACATTGAACCGAAACCACAGTTTCGAAACCGTTGGTTTGGTTCGATGTTGACCCATCGGCGTTTCATTTCCAAACTGCATCAAACTATTTTAAATGGTTTGATTTGGGTTTCTATACTTGAAAATCGCTTGAAACAAAACAAAACCGTTCATCCAACTTTAATAAACATGTTACTTGATTTACTCAAAATGTATTATATATTTATTTTTTTAACTTGACATCAAAAATTGTTTACTTTGTCTTCCTTTTTTAAGTAACTAATGATTACAATAAATTTTTTTTTATTTATCTAAGAAGTAATGACTTTGTAAGTTTAAATTTTATAGTTGAAATTTGTATTCATTCACTAGTTTAAGTTCATATTGAGAAAAATGTATTAGTATTTAACGTTTATATTTAGAAGGTATCAATAAAAGTGTTATCATAAAACTTTTTCCAGTTTTTGAAAGATGTTACAGTATAAATGAGTATATCATATTTTGTACAAGCTTGGCTCCAGTTGTTAAACAACTTCTATTAATCTGGTTAGCTAAATTTTCTAAATTTTTTTCACAATTCGATATAGACTTAAAAGGTTCAATATAGGCTTAATAGAGGTGACAGGAAATCTATCATGTTGATGGCAGTTAGGTGACATTAATTGATTTGTATTAATGACACTTAAATGCTATCCTGAACTGACTATAGATAACATTACTCGAGAGAAATGGATGACCAATAATTGGACAGCTGTAAAAAAGCTGGTCCTTATGAATATCCATCATCTTAAAGGAAGTCCTCATTTGCATAATTAATTTTATTAAACTATGTTCTAATGCATAAAGGTAGGCATACAAAAGTTGAAACAATTCTAGAAAAAATGCAATGGTGTCGAAGATTTAGATAAAGATATGTATGATTGATATGGCTTTGCAACCGTTCGATTCGAGCGAGACTCAACCCCCTTGGGACAATGGTTGATAACCAATATGTAATCATGGTCCAACCGACTTCAGTATTGTGTGTGCCACAAAGTTATCAATGTGTCGTCTATACTTGACAACTCAAACTAATGGATGACGAAAATTGACTACTCGAGGACGAGCAATCTCGCAAAATTTTCTAGAGCCCTTCTTATTATTGACCTAACAATCATCGTTACTTGTAACTTATTTAATTACACGCCAATTGACGAAATATATACATCACAAGCACACGGCTTTTGGACATTGGGCAACTGAAAAATTGAGGAGGCAGAACTATTATACACACTTTGGCAGCCAACTTTGAGGAATTATATTATATATACACACATTCGCAGCCAACTAACGGGGGGAGAAGCACAATTAGGCGGCTGCGGAATTTGAGGATAAATTGATTCGCAGCTGAATATAAAACAATTGGGTGGCTGTTTTTGAAGAGAAGAAGATACACACTCACGCAGAAGCCGAGTGTAGAAAACATAACTAAAAAGACAGTCGAGGAAAATTGTGGAATTAATCATGTTCGGTCGATGTTTGGTCATGTCATTCCTCTTTTATGTGCAGGCTAAGTCTTTTCATGTGTTGGATGAAAATGAAATATTTTATTATTTATTTTTAATTCAAAACAAGTAGTTTAGTTAAATTCTTGCAATTCTTGATTAATCTTGCATGCCTAAATTTCATTATTTGATTGTGATACGTTCCAAATAACGTTCCAATTGATTTTCCTTAACTTAAATGTGTCGTCTTGAATAGTATTATGGCAAGTAAGGGTCATTTCCCGCTCATGATTGATTCAATTATATCAATTGCACACTAAAAAGTAAAATTAACAATAATATACGAAATATATTAAACGGGGGAGGTTTGGTTTATTGAACTAAGAAAAGCGATAAATTCAAACTAGAAAAGACGTGAAATTTGAAATAAACAAAGTGGTTTTTTGATTGAATACGAGAAAATGTGATTGAGGGATATTTTGTTACCACGAGAATGATTTTCCTAGCAATTACCACAAAAGATTTTCTTTCTCTAGATTAACAACAATTCGAGAATAATTACAAGCTCAATTATCTCAATCTCTTCTTACATGTTAGTTGAATAAAACAAGCTCTTTATTCAACCCTATTCATTTAACAATTTAGGAGAAACTTTCTAAATTTAATTTAGCATACGCATAACGACGAAAGAGATTAATCGAATTAAGGGCAAACTCGCAAGCTCGGTTTACTCACTTAAGTGTTAATTCACATACATTCAATGGAAAATTCTTCATAATATATTGGAATGTAGTTGCTTCAAGGTTTTAGAATAAATAGCTATTACGTACTATAAATCCCAAAATTACATTAATTGAAACAACCAAATCATTTAGTTGTACACCTAATCAATCAAGAAAAACAAAATTAACATTTAACACAATGAATTAAACACATTAATCAAGAGAACTATAAACCACAAATTAATTGAAAATCATAACTCGGGTTTTAAATAACCCCCAATCATCAATATATTTAGTTACCCATGAAATATTCAGAAATAACTAACAAATTCTTACAAACATTAATGGAAAATGGGAAAAGAAAAACTTATTGATAAAGAGAAAAATGGTAGATAATTCTTCAATATCAATGGGTCTCCTCTTCTAAGCTATTGCACCATCACTAAGCTCCAATCTTCCCCCAAAATATCAAAGAAAATATAGTGAAAGGAGAAAGGAAAAAGAAAAGCAAAGAAAAGAAAAATAAAGATGAAGAACCGATTGCACAAATGGAAGAAGAAGGTCCCTCCTCTTAGCTGAAATCTTGCATTTTATATGAAAATCTAAGGAAAATTGCAGCTTGGTCCCTGGAGTTTAAAGAAATAAAAATTATATCCTCGAGTGGTGCCTAGGCGCTATTGTTCCGATGCCTAGGCGCCACAACTTCTGCCCGCAACAGTGGTAGTAGCGCACCTAGGCACCACAATTTCTGCCCGCAACAGTAGTAGTGGCACTAGGTGCCCGACATACTTGTGGCGCTTGGGCGTCGGAACAGTAGCGCCTAGGCGTCCAATGTTCTGTTTCATTTTTTTTTGAAATACGTTTTCCATCTTCCTCTTCACTTTCCTTTTTACCTTTTCCTTTTTTCTTGCATAAATTCCTTCAGATCTTCGCTCAATGTCAAGTTTTCGCCTACACAATAAAAACAACTAAATTAAGTAATAAATCACTAATGAAACTCACAAATATCAATGTTTAATGGCTCAAATAATCGCAAAAACCGGTGCTTATCAGATTGCTTGATCACCAATCGAATATATAGTTGCTTGTTGTAATATTGGAAGGCTTACAATGTTGGGAATCTACTTATACATGCACAGGGAAAATTAAAATTATTTCGATTCCCACCGAGGATCCCTTTGTGTTTAGATAAAAATCGTGATAAAGATTGTACCTTTGAAGAATTTGCAAACCTTTTGCTTTTCTTTTCGTTCCAGCAATCGTGATTCGCCACCCACAGCTGTCCAATTGTCCAGCCTCCAACGGTAATCCACACAGAGAATAAGATTGTAGCAACCAGGATTTTCTCCTCTTGTGCTAACAAGAATGATTATGAGAAAAATCATATAAATCTCAAACCCTAGCTATGTATTTATATAAACCCAAATGGGCTCAACCTGGTCCAATCCAATAATTAATTAAATTCGGTCCGTGAATTAATTAATTCGGGGCTATAAATAACCAATCCAATTAATTAATTTTATCCAACGATTGGATAAATTAATTAATTGGCAATTTGCAATCTTTCAATTTTCTTTTGTGTGCGACCCATCATGTTCCCGATTATGATGCCTATCGATGTGAAATATTATTTTGATCTAATCAAAATTGATAAATTAAAACACCACTTTAATTTATCATCAATTCACACTCATCGTCCCAAATTGATATCTAGCAATGTGTCAGGGCAATACATGTGATGAGAAATGTCATGTGGTGTGACAAAATCAAAATCGTTCGTTTACCGTGAAACTATAATCCCTTCGTCAATATGATCCGATCAATTACGAGATATGGAAGTGTGTCAATCTTAATTATCGATCATATCTTTCACTCCACTATTAAATCAATATAAGTCAAAAACTCCTTTTCGACTTATGAGTACACCTTGGCCAAGGATTTCACCATCGACTTAATTAAATGAAACGCAGATCATAATCTCCTATTATCTAAGAGTGACAAATCCTTTATTGGTCAATCACAACCTTCATACGATTCTTGACGTACCTGAACGATATCGTATTATCGGCCCTTTGCAGAACAACATCCAACACCGCCAAAATATGACTGTCCTTATACAAGGTACCATGATGACCTCAAGTCAAAGGACCAATTCCACTACCGAACGTTAGAGATTAACCACTGATACTCAGATAGTTATCCATGTGGAATCTCTCAACGGGTCTCCAATGTTTTGTTATAGAACAAAACATCCACATGTTCATTTAAGTGTTACCACACTCTAGCTTGTGAGATCAGCTACTTACTCACAAGTAAGAAATGCCACATGTGATGGTCTATCCGTAATAACGATATCCGTATCTCGTTATTACTTACGATCACAGACGATTTAAGATTCAATAACATGTAATTTGTATCTCACAATTACAACTCTTGGTGATTAACAAATTACGAAAATTTGAATCTACGGACTCTATTATTTATTTAATTTTTTATTAATTAAATAATAGATCTATCATTAAATTGCATTAATTATATATCAAAAGTATTTATGCCTAAAGTTGATTGGACTTAGGGCATAATACTTACATACAATAGGTTTAAAACACTGCTTGATTAACACATGTGCAATAAATTTTAAGAATAATATTTATCACGTGTGCAATCTTTAAAATAATTATGAAATTGAATGTTTTCTATTCATTTGAATTTGGATTAGGTATAGATTCAGGTCGTGATTAAGATAGATTTAATTTGTCTTGAAAAAAAAAATTAATTACAATAAAATTATCGATTATCAAGAATGTATGAACGAAACTAGTTACGTGGTCAAGAATTGGAATAAATAATAATAGGTGGATTCATAATCTAATACACTCTTACCATACACTTATTAAATTTGCATTTTACACGCTTTTGTAGGTTAACTTAGATTAATTAAAAATCAAAAATCTTATTTGTTTGTTTACTTTGAATCTAATTAAGCATTAGTACACTATGTTAAATTTTATTTCTCATGAAATGATACTTTCAACTCACTAAATTTATTACTTATTAACTACCTCGTGCAGTTACGGATTTTACACGAACAAGTTTTTGGTGCCGTTGCAGAAAATAATTTCTTTAAATGGTTTGATTTGGGTTTCTATACTTGAAAATCGCTTGAAACAAAACAAAACCATTCATCCAATTTTAATAAACATATTACTTGATTTACTCAAAATATATTATATATTTATTTTTTCAACTTATACATCAAAAATTGTTTGCTTGTTGGCTTCCTTTTTTTAAGTAACTAATGATTACAATAAATTTTTTTATTTATTTAAGAAGTAAAGACTTTGTAAGTTTAAAATTTATTATTGAAATTTGTATTTCATTCATTAGTTTAAGTTCATATTGGGAAAAATGTATTAGGATTCAAGTTTAGCCTTTATATTTAGAAGGTATCAATATAAGTGTTATTATAAAATTTTATTTAGATTTTCCTGTTTTTGAAAGATGTTTTTTCTGAAAGAATAATTTGTATTCATCACTACATTTATGTTTTGTTTTATCAAAAATCTTTCTCCATATACATGGCAAGAAAAATGTGATCATATTATCTGTTAATTTCTATTATTTATCTTCTCAATTCGAACCTTATTTGGACAAGAAAACGTTCCAGCAGAGAGACAGCATTCATGTATGATTTGAATTCTATAAACTAAAAAATACATTGTTCCAATTATTCTTTACCTTTGTCTATTTTAATCAGTATTATAAACAGAGCGTCAATGCGAGGCGCCAATGCGCGCATTATTAGGTTTTTTTTCTTTTAAGTTAAAATTTATAATTATTAAATAATTAATATTTGTTAAATAATTTACAATTATTAAATAAATTTTTTATTGATTAAAAATTTAAAATAATATTAAAATAAGAAAACGTTTTTTTACGCATTTGCCTCGTCTAATCTCGCATTGTCCTTAGCAGGACATCAACGTATCACCACGTATTACGCCTTTTAAAACATTGATTTTAAATACTCCTCTTCATGACTTCATGTATGTTTTCCAAAACGACGTAAAAACCCTAAAGAATCTTTTCGTCATGTACCATACTAACCACAGTAATGTCCACAAATATTTGGCAGTGAAAATTTTCGCGCTGAGTATGTCTTCAGTAGTAGATTCTGATTTTAGAATGCGGAGAAGAGCGTATATCATAAAATGACTAAAGCCTAAGAATACAGTGGAAGCAAGCAATGAAACTAACAAGAGCAGGTTGCAAGTCATTGTATAGAACGCGTCCTCCTTCATTGTTGCTTCATGCACACCATTGATTTCATCTCGCTGTATAACATCTTAAATTAACAATTCATCTACTTTCAAATAGCTTCTTAGATAACATTTTCATCCAGCTCTTGATATTCATGATGCTCTCAAGGGAATAGCTATCATAATGTTCTTCGATCTTTTCAGAGAAGCTTGACATGAGATACGAGAGGTTTGTAGACTAAAGGAGAGGTTTGTGTTACGGTAAGTTCAAAAAAATTAGCCCACTTCAATCAACAAAAATAATAAACTACAAAAAAGGAAATGAAAGAAAAACGCAGAAAACACAAGAAAGAACACAGTATTTTTGCCCTAAGGCAAGAGGTTCGGAACCAGAGTCCCTAATCCCCTTTTGAGCTTCCACTACCGGAAGAAACCACTATATTAGCCGGAATAAAAAAGGTACAGTTCACAGTTCATGGCACTCAGACGAAATCACACCAAGATTTCGTATACAACAAACCCACAGAATGTACATCGAACATCCACTCAAGGATTGAACCATATAAATCACTCAAGATCTACAATAGGCTGTAACAAAATCGATCTACAAAGTGCTTTTGATTGAGTGCTTAAAATGAAACGAAGAAGCAGTGAACCAGAGAGAACGGGAGCTGCAGAGAGAAAAAGGGGGAGGCTAAGTAAAATGAATTAATCAACCGTCCAAACCCTAGAAGCCAGTACAAATAGAAGCAACTGGAAGGTCGGTCATCCACGGTGAGGAGAGTGACACTTGACAAGATCAGGAGCATCTGTTCTTATTAATAAAAACGGGTTTTAAACAAAACACGTTTTTATCACAATCCGGTCAGCCCATTTAGCCAAGTTCAAGTGACAAGTGATCCAGCCCACAAGCCCATCAGTATTAATCCAGGCCAATCATCATTGTGCCACTATATATTTTTCTGTACATTTTCCACCTTGGTACAATGATACTAGCATCATTTATAGTGATTCCTACAGTCATGGCATCATTTGCTTGAGTACCTGATACACAAATCAGCAGCAATTTATATTAATTTTCTTTAAACAGTCCAAAAACTTGTTTAAAGGTAGTATTTTGGTTCCAACATCAGCAGGGTTAAAATAAGTAGAAATCTTTTCAAGTTTAACAACACCTTGAGATATCACATCTCTAATAAAATGAAACTTTACATCAACATGTTTAGATCTATTATGTAGCACAGGATTTCTACTCAAATATATAGCAGATTGGCTATCAGAATGTAAGACAACATCATTTATGAAGCCAAATTCATTTAAAAGTCCTTTTAGCCAAATTCCTTCTTTAATTGCATCTGTAGCAGCTATATATTCTGCTTCAGTTGAAGATAAGGCAACAATCTTTTGTAATTGTGATTTCTAGCTTATACAGGAATTACATAGAGTGTAAACATAAGCAGAAGTTGATTTTCTATTATCCCTATCACCTGCATAATCTGAATCTGTGAAACCCCTCAAGATAACACCCTCAGATTGTTTTCCATACTCAATTCCTAGGTCACAAGTCCTTTTTATATATCTTAAAAGCCATTTCATAGCTTTCCAATGAACCTCACCAGGATTTGACATGTATCTACTTAATACACTTATTGAAAATGCCAAATCAGGCCTGGAACAAATCATTAGATACATAACTGACCACACAACATTAGAATATGGCACTCTAGCCATTCTTTTTAACTCATCTTCTGTTTTGGGACATTGATCATTAGATAATTTGAAGTGATTTGCTAAAGGCAAGCTCACACTTTTAGCATTAGACATTGCAAATCTTTCAAGTATTTTTAAGACATAAGATTTTTGATTTAGGCTTAGTGTGCCCTCTCTTCTATTTCTTTTAATTTCGATACCCAAGATTTTTCTAACAGGACCTAAATCCTTCATTTCAAATTCAGATTTTAATTTGTCTTTAATTGACTCTATTTCCTTTATGTCATGATTTGCTAAAAGCATGTTATCCACATAAAGTAGAAGATAGAGTGAATTCTCACCTCCATTTCCTTTACAATAAAGACAAGTATCGAAATTACTTCTTTTAAAATCAAGTCCAAGCACAAAAGTATCAAATCTCTTGTACCATTGTCTTGGAGCTTGTTTTAAACCATAAAGTGACTTTTTAAGAAGGCATACTAAGTCTGAATTTTTATTCACTTCAACACCTTTAGGTTGTTCCGTAGAAATGATTTCTTCAAGATCTCCATTTAAAAATGCAGTTTTTACATCTAATTGATCCAATTCCCAATTGAATTGAGCTGCTAGAGCTAGTATTACTCTAACAGTTGTAAATTTCACAACTAGAGAAAAGATTTCATTGAAATCTATTCCCTCTTTTTGGGCAAAACCCTTTGCTACAAATCGTGCTTTGTATCTAATGTCATTGTCATCTTTTTCACCTCTTTTGATTTTGAAAATCCACTTACAACCTATAACTCTCTTTCCTTTATGTCTTTTAACTAGAGTCCCTGTTTTATTCTTCCTCAATGATTCCATTTCATCATGCATTACTGTTAGCCAATGCTTAGAGTCCTTGCTACTCATAGCATCCTTATAGGACTCGGGTTCATTTTCAATGAACCCATGAACAGTGAGAAGGGATATTTCATTATCAAATCTCACAGGTGGTCTTATTTCTCTCCTTTCTTTATCTCTAGCAAGTTGATAATCATTTAAGGGTTGATTAACCTCAAAATCAGATTCATTTTGATCAGTTTCTTTATCATTTTGAGCCTCAATTTCACTATTTCCAATCTGATCATGTTGTGGATTATCATTATTAACTTGCTCCACCTCAATTTCAATTTCCTTTCCTTCATTTTCAGTCTGACTAGATTTAGTAGTGTTACTTTCAGATTTTAAACAAGGCAGATCAGATTCATTAAACACCACATTTCTACTTATAATGATCTTGTAACCCTTGGTCTCTCTTACCCAAAGTCTATACCCCTTCACCCCTTCACCATATCCCAAAAAAACACACTTAAGGGCCCTAGGTTCAAGTTTCCCTTCAGATTGATGTGCAAAGGCTGCACACCCAAATATTTTTAGATTACTCAAATCTACATATTTTCTTGTCCAAACTTCTTCAGGGGATTTTAATTGTTTAGCACTAGCGGGGCTTCTATTTATGAGATAACTAGCAGTTTTTGTAGCTTCTCCCCAAAATAGCTTGGGAAGACCAGAACCTAATAACATGCATCTAACTCTCTCAAGAATAGTTCGGTTCATTCTTTCAGCCAAGCCATTTTGTTGTGGGGTATGT
Organism: Olea europaea var. sylvestris; assembly: GCF_002742605.1. NCBI lineage: Eukaryota > Viridiplantae > Streptophyta > Magnoliopsida > Lamiales > Oleaceae > Olea > Olea europaea. The sequence goes on from NW_019267589.1 coordinate 36,759, forward strand.
GTCACTATTCTGTGTCTTAGAATACCATGCACTTTGCACAATTCATCAAATTCATAATTGCAAAACTCAAGCCCATTATCAGTCCTCAACACTTTAATCTTTTTATTTGTTTGATTCTCAATCAAGATTTTCCATTCTTTAAAAACAGTAAAAGTGTCAGACTTATGTTTAAGTAGAAAGAGCCAGTTTTTCCTAGAAAAGTCATCTATGATTAAAAGGAAAAATTTGAAACCAGTATGTGTGGGCACAGAAGTTGGTCCCCAAAGTCAGCATGCAAATATTCAAGAATAGACACAGATTTATGCATCCCAGGCAGAAATGGTAATTTATTTTGCTTCCCTAGTATGCAATGATCACAAAAACTGAATTTCTCAATTATATCTTTACCAAAAGCACCTTGTTTTTTCAAAATCTGAAGTCCTTTGTCACTTATATGACCCAACCTTTTGTGCCATAATTGTGACATATCATTGGGAGCAGAAATTGCTGCTAATGTAGAGTCAAAAAAGTTTTGAGTGTGTAAAATGTAAAGTCCATGTCTCTTGGGGGCTTCTGCAATTAATTGAGAGCCCCTCAAGATCTTAATGTATCCCTTGTTAATCATAATATTGTAGTTCAGGTCATCTAGGACATCTAAGGATATCAAATTTCTTTGTAGGTCAGGAACATACCTGGTTTTTTCTAAGATCAACTCATTATTACCTTCTAACTTTAGGGTAATAGATCCTATTCCTTTTACCTGACAAGTCATGTGATTACCCATTAACACTTGACCTCCATTTACATTTTCAAACTCACTAAACCACTCTCTTTCAGGACACATATGAAAAGTGCAACCTGAGTCAAGGATCCACTCCTGACTGGGTGAACTATGTGTAGCAACATAGACTTCATCTATATTGTACTCATTTTTATAAGTCAAGGCAGCACCTCTATCATTATTGGACTTATTTTTCAAATCATTAAGTCTCTTATAACAATCTTTGATAAAATGACCTTCACCTAGGCAATAAAAACATTTTTTACCCTTGGTCTTATTTTTCATTTTATCTTTAAAGTTTGTCTTCTTCTTGTGTCCTGATTTTTTATTAAAGTTGGCCATCTTTGTATTTGAGTTAGGTTTGGATTTAACCATCAAATTTTCACCACTAATGAATTCTCTTTTTTCAGATTTTAACTCTAAATCTTTATTTCTTAATGCATTTATTATCATATCAGTAGTTAGAGTCTCCCTACCATATTCAATAGCATTTTTAACATCTTTGTACTTATCACTTATTGAATTTAACAAAACCACAGCCAACTGATCTTTTGAGAGTTTCTCATCACAGTCGGCTAGGTCACGGGATAATCTGTTAAACCTATTAATGTTTGGATCAAGATCAAGAGATGGGTCCAATTTGAAACCAAAAAATTGTTTTAGAAGATACACTTTATTAGGCATGGTTTTATTCAAATAGGTATCTTCCAATTTTTTCAACAACTCAGCACCAGTTTTTGTCTCACCAATTTCTCTCAAAATATTGTCAGACAAATGCAAGAATATAGAACTCCATGCAGTTTCATCAAGTTCTGTTATCTTAATTTCTTCCATATCATTAGGCCATGACTCATCAATGGCTTTAGCACATTTTTGTTGAAGTAAAAGGGCTCTCATTTTCTGGCGCCAGAGACTAAAGTCTCATTTATCATTAAAAATTTCCAATTCAACTTTAGTTGACATTATCAAAACTCAATTTGATAAAAAAAAATTTAGGCAGATTACTTGCAACTCAGCTAATATATATATAACTTGCAAGAAGTCAAATATCATACGCAGTAGATAAAATTGGAATGTGCAGTATTCAAGTTATATATATTTCTAATCATTCAGTAAGTAAACTCAGCATATTAATTCATATCAGAATAAGCAGCTTACTTAAAGATAGCACATATAAGATCACATATACCTAAATTACAGTGTGCTATGTACAGTGTAAGAGATACATGGGAAATCTAGATCAATGATTGAAGTCAAGGCAACCCTAAGATTCCAGACAACTCTAGGGGTTTCTGGACATAGGTATTGCCGAGAGAAGTCACAAATCTAGAGTTTAAGGCTCGGTTACAAAGATCTCACAGTACAGGCTAATGAATATATGTAACTCGAATGATATGGAACGAACTCACCAAAGAAACCTTGTTAGGGTTTCACGAAAATAACAAGTTCATCAGAACCAGTGCAAGAACCCTTGAATCTACCAACACCGACGCCAAGAACCACCGTCAACTAGCTCTGATACCACTGTTACGGTAAGTTCAAAAAAATTAGCCCACTTCAATTAACAAAAATAATAAACTACAAAAAAGGAAATGAAAGAAAAACGCAGAAAACACAAGAAAGAACACAGTATTTTCGTCCTAAGGCAAGAGGTTCGGAACCGGAGTCCCTAATCCCCTTTTGAGCTTCTACCACCGGAAGAAACCACTATATTAGCCGAAATAAAAAAGGTACAGTTCACAGTTCATGGCACTCAGACGAAATCACACCAAGATTTCGTATACAACAAACCCACAGAATGTACATCGAATATCCACTCAAGGATTGAACCATATAAATCACTCAAGATCTACAATAGGCTGTAACAAAATCGATCTACAAAGTACTTTTGATTGAGTGCTTAAAATGAAACGAAAAAGCAGTGAACCAGAGAGAACAGGGAGCTGCAGAGAGAAAAAGGGATGAGGCTAAGTAAAATGAATTAATCAGCCGTCCAAACCCTAGAAACCAGTACAAATAGAAGCAACTGGAAGGTCGGTCATCCACGGTGAGGAGAGTGACACTTGGCAAGATTAGGAGCGTCTGTTCTTATTAATAAAAACGGGTTTTAAACAAAACACGTTTTTATCACAATCCGATCAGCCCATTTAGCCAAGTTCAAGTGACAAGTGATCCAGCCCACAAGCCCATCAGTATTAATCCAGCCCAATCATCATTGTGCCACTATATATTGTTCTCTACAGTTTGGACTTTGGCTTTTGGAAAAAAAAATATTTGTATCAACTGAGTTCATCTCAGCTGTTGATCAACCGAGACTGCTCCCAGCCATTGGACGCAAGTATGAAAGGGGTGTCTTCTCTTCTCTCATTTGCAAGACACGAAGAGAACCCTCTCTCTCTCTCTATCTCGCACAGCTGCACCGCTCGAGTATGTCTTCACCAGCTGGTCCTGTTTTCAGAAATTGATGAAGAGCATATATCATCAATTCCCTTTCTTTGTGTTTCGAAAAGGGTAAGAATACAGTGGCAGTAAGCAATGGAAGTAGGAGGATCAGGCCGCATGTAATTGTATAGAATGCATCTTCCTTCATTAATATCTACATTATAGTTCAAAACATTATCTTATGAATTTTTTAAACTTGGAAAATGACAGGTATGAACCTTGGGCATTTCGATAATGTGCCTTACCTATGCTGGTGTCGTGCTAGCCCTATATTTAAAAGGTTTAAAAAAAAAAAAAAAAAAAAGAAATTGGTATCGTCTTTTATTCTTCCAAAACTCAACATGCAATCGAATTTTTAAATTCCCCACAATATAAAGATTATATTGGAGTACATAAAACAAAAGCTCTGCACAATAAATTTCTTTTTACTTCTCTGACAGCACTTTGAAGGCTTAATTGCATACTCCAAAATCTTCTTTAAAGGATCATTATTCAATAAAGTTTCTCTCAATACTCAATTATTAACTCATGAACAGTCCAAAAACATTAGGTTTTGATTCTAAAACTGCACAAATCACCTATTTTTCTCAACACTAGCGTCTCTTCTATCCCTCGATTGCTTTTTCCCAGGTTGCAAAACGAACTGAAAGATACATTTTTCAATCTTTTGCTTATTTTTTCCTTTTGCGAACATGCCTCACCTTGCAACAACCTTAGCAACTATCACGCCAAACGAACCTATTATTTGAAGGGCCAAAACCAAGACCTGTACACTTAATTTCAGCGAGTGAGAACTATATTTACCTACATTTAAAGTGTAACTGTAGAATGTCAGCCATGTTCAAAAAGGAATTAAACCTTAAGGTATATTTGATTGCGAGCATGAAATTTATATGGATATAAGATAAATTATAGATGATTCAATTGCCTAGAAATTATTTGAATGGAAATTTGTCAATTAGATATGTTTGATTCATTTTATTTTCAACCTAAAAAATATTATACTTGTCCACTTTTTAATGTTAGATAGATAGGGGAGAGAAGGGGTAAATGAGAGAGAAAGAGAGAGTCGAAAAATAAAAACCTACCCCTTAAAGAAAATAATTTCCTTGTTTTTCAGGAAATTAAATATTTTCCTTATTTTCCAGAAAATTATGATCACGTGACAAAAGTAGGAAATTATTTTCCATAAAAAAAAATCAATCAAACAGCAAAAATGTAAAAACTTGGATAAAAAAATGATATTTTTCATTAAAAATACTAATAATCAAACGTAGTCTTATTGTATTTTCAATACATAGTAGCCAAAAGGAAAAAGTAACACCATACCAAAGAGAAACTGTTGCAACAGATATCCAAGATTTAAGTTGGGGAGGATATTTACCTAATTGGTGTTGTACGAACCTATTTGAAAATTTTAACTTGTTTTAAAGAAATAAAAGTAGTCCCTTCTACTTAAATTAAGGATTGAGATTTTCTGTCAAATCTATTTATCAAAAATCTTAGTACAAAGAGCGCTACAAAAATATATGTGTGCGTGTGTATGGTAAGTTATCGTTTAGTAGTTAACAAACTTGACCCGATTAAGGACTCGCATAGGTCATTTGGATCATCAGGCTACTAATGCAACCGATCGATCGATGGTTCAACTTGTGGGGATTGAAAATATATCAATACTCCTACAACATTTAATTAGATTGACAATTGAACATTTAGTGATATAACTAGAACTAAATGTATAAATATCTATTATCCACGTCATCTATTCATCTATTTTTTAATAATTAACTATTAACAAATTTACTATTAACAAATTAAGAAGTTAAACTACTAAGCCAATACATTTAAAGTCTGAACTTCCTGAACCATAGCCATCATTTTAACCAATCAAGATATTTATAACTTTAATAAAAAACATATCGTTTTTCTTTGCATATAATCTGCTTTTCATAGATATGATGCTTATTTTTATACATATTCAGCTAAATTAACTTAGCCCCAAACACCAAAATTTTAGCCCTTGGTAGAAATTAAGGTCCTATTTGACCCACATTCTTTTAAAAAAATATATTTTTAAACAATGGTTTGATATCATTTCAACCTAGGGATGTCAACGAGTCGAGCCGAAATTCTAGACTTGGGTAAAATATTCGAGCTTTTTTTTGGGCCCGAGTCGAGCAAAAGCTCGGTAAAAAAATTAGGTTAGCTTAGATTTTTCTGAGCCGAGCCAAGTCGAGCCGGGCCGGCTGGAGTTTTTTTTGGTTTTGAATTTTTTTTAATTTATTAAATAAAATGGCAGCAAGTTGCTGCCTTGTTTGACAGCAACTTGCTGCCCCATTTCTGGTAGCAGGTTGCTGCCTTTTATTTTTTTAATTTTTTTTTTAATATATGCTTCAAGTCGGCGAGTCATACGGGTCGACTCGAGCTTTGCCCGGTACCTAAAAATGGGGGTCCCATGACTTGGCTCGAGCCGATAAGCCCAATTGTCATCTCTATTTCAATCACACATTTTTCAATAAATAATATTATATGCAAATCCAAAACTTTTTCCTTATTTTTAACCACATATTTCTCATCAATACATTATTTAAAAATACATTCTTATGGAAATAATTTGGCTTAAACAAGAACTAAAATCAAATTTGTAGTAAATTTTGATAAAAATTGATGAAATGTATAATTGAAAAGTTATAAATCCCATAAATATGTGATTAAAATTAATTATTAATTTTGACTTAAATTAAAGTTTTCATTTTCATTTCCATCAAATAGGGGCTTAAATTAAATTTAGCCCCCATTTGACCCCCATTTTATTGTAATGAAAAATGGGAAGAATAACATTTTTTTGAAGATTGAGTAGTTAAAAAGAAATGAAAAATTTTCTATTTGCGTATAATATTACTTTATGGAAGATTGTGTGGTTAAAAATAGAAGAAAAAAATAAAATGTAATGTAATGTAATTTAATGGAGATCAAACGAGACTTAAAGCCTTAACTTCATGAAAACATAGTGATCATGATGCATTTAATAAAAACATCTTATTTTTCCACTACATAGAGTCTGCTACACCTTTTTTAATTTTATTTTTTTTGGGCATATTCAGCTAAATCAACTTAACCCCTATCATCAAAATTTTAATTTTGATTTAAGTAAAAGTTAACAATTGATTTTATTCACATATTTCGTGGGATCACAATTTTCAATCACATATTTTATCAAATTATATCCTTATTTGTTTCCCCTTTTTAGTAAGAACGCATTTTAAAATAATTAATTGATGAAAGTGTGTTTAAGAAATTAAAAAAAAAAGTTATAATTTTTAGTGTAATATTATTTTATTTAAAAATATATTATTAAAAATAAGAAAGAAAAATATATTTATAGAAAAATGAATATAAAAAAAGCTAAAATTTGCTAAAATTTTTATTTTAATCTCTACCAAGCAAAAACTACTAAACCCTTGTTTGAACCTAATTTGAGGAAAAAAAAAAAAGAATTTTTAAATATTGTATAAATGAAAAATATGTGATTATAAAATATAAAAAAATTTAAATTTACATATAATATTATTTTAATAAATAATATGTAATTAAAATGACATCAGTATAATAATACATTTTTTCTAAATGACGTTGCTTAAACAAGCCGTAAATGAACACTTGTATCTGCCGAATCTCCTAAGAGCACATCAGAAATGATTGTTGAAAAATCAGAAGGAACGTCCAAGATTTAAGAATTGATTCTAACTAACATAAAAATACTTCTTCTAATTAAATTTTTAAAAAAAAAATTAAAATAAAATTGGTCCCAAATAAAAAACACTTTTAAAAATTAATTTTTAAATAAAGATAAAAACAAGTTTCTCGTAAAGTTTTTGTATTAGACCGTAAAAGAAAAAACCAAAAACTTGATTATATTATATATTTTACAATCAAGTAAAAACAAGTTTTATTCAGCGTAACACAATCCCTCGACATCGATACGCACACTTCAAAACTCAACTATTTCAATAATAACACACAGACAACTCAAAACATAACATCCCAATTTAAATAAGCACACAGCGAAAATACATATATGACTTCAAAACAATTTCTGGGTATTTTTAGTCTTTTAACCAGAAATCTCAATGGCTTTGACATCAGGCTTCTTCACTTCCACTTTGGGGACAACTACAGTTAACACACCATTCTCCATGCTGGCCGTGACCTGATCCATTTTGGCATTCTCCGGCAGCCTGAACCGGCGGAAGAATCTGCCAGAACTCCTCTCCATACGGTGCCAGGTATCATTCTTCTCCTCTTTCTCCCTGCTCCTCTCTCCACTAATCTGCAGTATGTTACCTTCCTCAACTTCCACCTTTACTTCCTCTTTCTTCAGCCCTGGAAGGTCTGCCTTAAATACGTGGCCTTCCGGCGTCTCTTTCCAGTCAATCCGAGTGGCAGCAAACTGAGATGTCTCGTTGGAAAGGTCGGAACGAATCTGAGTGGAGAGGGCAGAATTAAACGGCCAGTCTTGAAAGGGGTCGAGAGAAAATGGATCCCAAATGTTGCTTTGTCGGCCAAATACACTTGGAATTAGCGACATTTTTCGGATAAAATAAAAAATAAGCGAGGCTTGGAGAAGTTAGATGTAGATTATAGAGTGGTCAAACTGTTAGAAAACTAAAAAGAAGATTGCTCGCTGAAATTCTTCGTGCTGTGGAAAATTGAAAGTGGGAGAATTTATAGGAGAGCATAGGGTTGAATCTGTAAGTTACATGAAAAATATGGAGAGTTCCCGAGCATTCTTGGAGAAGTACCCATCTTCAAAAACTTTTTCCACAATAAGATATTCTAGAGTAGCCTAGAAATGTCTAGTGTTACCAATTCTAGGTGGACACGTGTTTTAACTTTTACTTCTTTTTTTTTTATTTTCTTTTTTAGTGTAGAAGGATATTTAGTGGAAATTAAAATTAGATTTTGTAGTAAATTTTGATAGAAATTTTTGATATATGTGGTTGAAAAGTTGTGGAACCTATTAAAAAATATAGTTAATATTTATTGTTTGATTTTGATTTAAATTAAAACATAATTTTAATCAAAACCAAACATAAGTTATGTTTGGTACGCTAAAATATCAAATTTAAATTTAAATCAAAGTAAATAATTAATTTTAACAAATTACATTTCAGATTTTAATTAAATTAAAATCAGCAATTAATTAATCACATGTTTTATGATTCCACAACTTCTAAACTATGTATTTCATCAATTTTTTTTTTCAAAATTTGACAAAAAGTTTAATTTTTTAACCCCACCAAACAATGTATTAATCATACATTTCATAAAATTCACAACTTTTTAATCACAAATTTAATTAATTTTAATCAAAATATAAAAAAATTAAAATTTAATTTTCAAGCCTTTTTTTCTTCCGTCACAAATTAGGAAAGAGTTATGAGGACATTTTTTTCCTTATATTTACTTTTCTTTTAGATGGAAAATGTTAGTGACATGTTAAGATGGCCTAGTTGCATGGTTATTTTTAGAATATCGAACGTTTTAACCAATATTCTAAAAAGTGGCGCTAAGGCGTTTCAAAATATCAAACAATTTAACCAATATTCTAAAAAGCGACGACTAGACGTGCCTTGGCACTGCCTAGGCTTTATGATCGGCTAGCTTCGCACCTTATCATCCTTTTTAAATTTTGTGGTGTAACGCCCCGAATTTTCAGAACCAGAAGCGTTAAAATAAGATTCGTTTCCTGATTTGGTTTGACCCCTTTGACGCTAGCCAAAGTATTTTATAAATTCAATTTTTTTAATATATATATATATATATATATATATATATATATA
>NW_019267589.1:46974-51237 GCF_002742605.1 Olea europaea var. sylvestris
CATAATATAAATCATCGTAGGGTCCGATAGGGGATAGAAATATACCGCTATGCCCTACGTGAATCTTTAAGTGTTCATGAAACTACATACATTTTTACATATGCACTTGTCATGGAAATATAGGCCGGTGGTATGTAGAAATAGGTTTGATACATCTCGAGAGAGAGTATTGGATAGACTTAGGAACATTGATTCGTCAACAATTGAATTATGTTGTCATATTGTGAAACTAGAGTTTAAAGTGATAATTGCATGGGAAATCGTGATCCTAGTGTGTTTAATTTCTATTGATTACAACAAACGTGCGTTCTCAACAATTGATTTCATTTTAGAGTTTTAAATTATTGTTTTGCTTATTAATTTCATTACAATCATAAAAGCCGCATAAGTAGCGTTATCTTTTCAATTTTAGAGTTTTAATTAGGTCCACATTCATTTTTAGTAATTTGGTTTCGGTTAAGGTCGAATAAGTAAAATTGAACTAACCAATCTCTGTGGGACGATACTCGGACTCATTGAATCCACTTTATTACTTGTTAACGAACCGTACACTTGCGGTAATTTAAATCGAAAGAAAATATTTCGTGAACAGAGCTCCCCATGGAGATACACTCGATCTAATAAATCCTTTGTCTAGAAGTTCTTCTAGCTGTATCTTTAACTCTTGTAATTCTTTTGGTGCCATTCGATATGGAGCTTTGGACGCGGGAGTAGCTTCACGTACTAAATCTATCGTGCTACTTGTCTATTGGGTGGAATACCCAGTAGATCATCGGGAAACACGTCAGCATACTCTCGTATTATTGACACATCATCCAATATTTTATCTTGAGATGAGGTGCCGATAAGACTGACAAGATACCCCTGGCAGTCAGGCTTCCTCAACATGCTTTTTGCCTTCAAAGCTGAGATGATGCGAGGAAGTGCCTTAACCTTCGATCCATAAAATCTGAATTCCTCTTCTCCCGATCTTTGAGAAATTACCTATTTCTCAAAACATACTATCGTGGCTCGATTTTTACCTAACCAATCCATGCCTAAAATAATATCAAAGTCTTTCATCTCTATAACGTACAAGTCGACCTCTAACGTCAGTCCATCAAAATTTATTTGTACCCCCGTTGCTATCCTATCTGTATCAATAGTTCCACCTGATGGCATACTAACCTCTAGTACATTATCATTCTTCTTACACGAAGCATTAATCTTAGCTAGACATGCATTAGATATGAACGAATGTGTTGTACCGGAATCAATAAGGACATAAATCGGAGTACCAAAGATGGATAAAATACCTGTGATTATGTTCGAATTTTGGACAGCCTCATTGTGAGTCAGAGCAAACACCCTTGCTTTTCCTTTCTTCTCTTGTTCGGGTTTCTTAATCGATGGAAATGAGAAAACCCCATGGCCAGGTTGGCCACACTTATAGCAAGCATACTTTCCATACAGACATTCCCCTTTGTGAAATTGTTACACTTAGGACATTGGGATGGAGGATTATTTGACTGGCCCACAAGTGTTTGCTTCTTAAACTGTCAAGAATTCTTATTCTTATCCTGCCACTTCCTTTTTCCAAAGTCATTACGCTGACCCTGATTTACCAACTTCACCCCTGAATAGGTTATTATTTGAGCTTTCTTCACAACTACCTGAAAAGTGGTGAGATCGTGTGAACTCACAATCTGCCTGATCTCTGGGCGTAGGCCCCTCTTGTAACGTTTTGCCTTCATGAGCTCAGCACTTACAAGATGTGGGGCATATCGGGACAATTTCCCGAACTTGCTCTCATACTCGGAAATTTCTCTCCCTGTACCAGTCTTAAGAATTCTGCTTCCTTATAGTCTCGTAGAGCTTGTGGAAAAAACTTTTCTATTAGCTATATTTTGAACTGGTCCCAAGTTAAATTACGTTGTTCCTCCTCGGTGCGAATACGTGATGAGGATTCCCACCAATGGCTTGATCCTCCAACTAATATAAACTCAGCACATAATACCTTTTGGTTTTCTGGACAAGAGATGTCCCGAAAGATTTTCTCAATAGTACGCAACCACTCTTCAGCTGGCAGAGGGTCTTTCTTGCCATCAAAGGTAGGGGTCGATATCTGCGAAACTGTTCTACCGTCGGAATAGACGGTATATGTGGATATGCCAATGGCACTGGCGGTGCTGGTGGGATTGGTGGAGCTGGAGGTGCAGCCTGAGCAGCCAAGGCTTGTTTCAACTCATCAATCCCTCGCCTTAATTCCCTAAGTGTCCTTGCTTGTGTGATAGTCCTATATACCATCATAAATGTAATCTCATTCAGAGAAGTCGACAGTACTTGCACAATATAGGAAATAGATTTACAGCTCAAAATCTTTTATTATCATCTAAATAGAATCCTTTAACAGGAATACAAAGCAATAATAGAGCGTCTGACGCTAATCAACAGGAAAACAAAAGGAATCCTACTAGACATCAATAACAATTAAATCTAATAAAATCTACTAAGATTTTGATTATCTATTCATCATCGTTACTAATCCAGCCTCCATGAACCTTATGTTTCTTAGAAGGTTGTGTCTCGTCGTCTGAAATAGGTGGAGGTGCATCATCATGAATGTACATCTCAGTAGGTACACTATCGTCCTCAGGGATCGTGAGTTGGACCAACTCCCACTGATCAATCAGGTCCATGCAAAAGGCCTCATAGTTAATCTCTCGAGGCAAAGTAGGCACAACAATACCCTATAAATAATCATAAATTGATTCGACAGTCTCCAGCCACTATTCTTGTAAGGTATCAATAAGAAGGCGGGTGGCTCGACGACTAATGACCATATAGCCTAGTTGTCTCACCTCTATCCACCTTACAAGCATCTCCCAAATGTGCTCATGCATATTGTGCGTTGGATTCCACCCGTACACTTCATATTGTCTCATGATCTCACATCGATGAGGCATTAATGAACTCATCTTCCTACCAGTTATTCAAAGTCTAATTAGTGGGTATCTAATAGGTTTTAGTTAATTCTTGAGGACTTAAATAAACATTTAATATGGTCACGTTCTCAAAATAATTTGCAAAATAATGATTATTCACAAAAGGTATTCAGCTCAAACATACATTAATATTCATAAATACATTTCAAATGTTGTATCTGAAGGTAAATCGACAATTACGAATTTAACAACAGCGGAAGAAAAATATATTTGGCCTAACAAATGTCTATTGAAATTTATGAAATTTTTACAGGGACTAAAGCATTCATTTATGTATCACATATAAAAATTTGGGGTTTCGACGATAACGTTTGAAGCACGAAAATATTACTCGAATATGCTGGACAGGAATCTCATATTCGACACGACGCAGTTTACTAAAACGGGCATAACATTTTTTTAGATAATATTTTTGAGAAATTCCAAAGGCCACTATTAGAAGACTCATAGACCTTTCAAAGCCCACTGATTTCACTTAAAAACATGCACCGTAGCCCAAGTTATACCATTTTAAAAAAGGAGGACAGAATCTAAAATTTAACCTAGCATAAATTTAAACTTCATACATATTCAATCCAACACCTCTAAATTCTAGTTAACATGCATCGTCTATGAAACTAGACAAACTAAACATTAAAAAATTTCTAAAAAGTGTCATCTAAATATCCATAAAATGTTTACATAAATGGAAATATTTACTAGAAATTGAAAGCATTAGAGATCGCCGAACACTTGCCACTATGCCAACCACTGTCATGCCTCAATTTTAACCTGTAAAATTATTTGTAGGGATGAGTACTATAAATAATACTCAGTAGGAAGCACTTAAGTAGATGGTAAAAATATATATTTTCAGAAATGCAAACTTTATTCGATTGTATCACCGTCAATTTCAAGCGAATTGGTGATCAGTCAGCCCGCTTACTTTTAGGTTTTGATAACCCCATTTCATTTATCATAATCATCTCTTCATATCTTGTATAAAACACTAAACGGTGATTCCATCATGAGAAACACAATAAGGAGTTTAACGCAAACGAAAACATATAAATCTTACATCACTTACAAAAACGTCGAAACACCCCTACCTTAATGTTTGGAGTTTGAATATCCTTTCGTGTCCAAAGGAATAAAATGCAGCGTACTTCTTGCCTTTTCTTTAGAAATTTCAAATTTAAAGTACTTTATGTTGATGAAAGAAAAAAAGGCGAAATAACTTTATGTAGGAGTATAATAGTTTCGACGATAAAACATGGCTAAAGGAGTTGAAATTGAGAAG